>NC_091404.1:18102306-18404782 GCF_032191515.1 Phaenicophaeus curvirostris | reverse complement strand
GCTTCAGGTGCAGCCATGAGGTATGTCCTCAAGGACGTCACCTTTTACTTCTCCCAGTGCTAAGAACACATGATGAATTCCTGATTCCGTTAACATGAATGGTGAAAGTCCCTTTACTGCAGACTGACTACAGGTTCCCTCCGACTCAGGAAGGGCTAGGGCAGAACACATCATCAAATCCACATCTCATACTCTAGGAGAATGTCTCAGCCACTAATTTTAAATGCTTCTAAGAGAGAGAATTTTGAATACTGGGCTCCACAGAAGCACCTTAGGTAACGTTCAAAAAAGCAAGGAGTGGCACAATTTTGATGAAACGGCAAATTAACCAAATGTACAGATTTAGCAATGATCATCTTCACAAAATTAAGTCAATGTTGCTCAAAATATTTATCTTACATATACTGATATAGACAGAATTATAAGCCTCTACAGGTTTTGTTCAGCAATTCAATATTCATTTCAAACCACAATAACCTTAAGAAATAACTTACATTGAAAGTGGCTTAAATAATCAAGGCCTTTAAACACAAACTGTTGCGTTTCAAATAAATATTTCATGTTGCGGCAAAACATTTTTTTTTTTTGTTTCTGTTTTGTTGTTTGTCCTCTCCATCTCATCACGCCAGAAAGATCAATTATCTGAACAGTTTTATACAAAAAGTTCAAACAAGAGACAGCACACATAGTTTGTGAATCTAAAAAGTCAGCAGCAGCAGTCATGATCAGTAGCTTCTGCCATGTTAGGTGAGAAACAAGGTCAACAAAGTTTCAGAACAAGCTGAAAAATATAAGTGCTTTCTCACCAAGGGAGACCTACTGCTGTCTGGAGACAAAGCCGAATATTATTCTTAAATGACAGGGGAAGCAAATGCAGGCCAGCTAATTTAACTTCCTTCTCTTTTTACATGCAAGCACCACAGATCAAGGGATTAGCTGTGTTGTTTATGAGAAAACGTACAGACCTTTAGCTTTAACTACTTGCTCACTACTCATTTGGTGAAAAAAATTCTGTAACTACAGTTCTATTATTGAGGAATATATTTTGCTCCTTTCTAGCTCTCATCAACTATCCTCTTTTCTCTTTTGATAGAAACATCTGGTGTCACTTAGGCCAGCGTAACAGCCTAATAATGCTTAGAATTAGTAATGACAATCCATGAAGACCTCTGTCTAAATGTCTTTAGACTATTTGTATTTCATTTATCAGTGCTAAATAAAAGTTTCATATTCATCATTGGGTCCCTGTGAATGTATAGTTTGTGTCTGTTTTTAAAAAGACAGGGCATGGCAAAGTACTATGACTCTGCATAAAGAACACCTTGTGATTAGTTTGAATGTAATTAATCCTAATTTATAGCTGGCCATACATGTTTCCCCTTCAGCCTAGTAATTATGAATCACTTTGCAAGAACTACTAATTGTTGGTTTGGTTTTTTTTCTCATGTACCTTTACCATATATGTGTACATCACAAAACACTGTAGAGGTAATGGAAGAGCACAAACTGGAGACGCTTCTATTAGAAAAAAAAATGACAGTTACCCATGAATGGAATTCCCTTCAGAATAAAAAGAGTATTAAGAATAGCTTAATGCAAGAGCTGTATAATGATTAAAGATAAGATCTGAAAAAGCATCAGAATTTGCTGTCCTAAACCCCTCTCTAGTAATCCCTATATCCATGTAATATTACAAAAAAGCTACAAAGAATGAGCCAGGATTGATTGCTCGTCATGTCTTCAGACAGAAGAACAAGGCGTTGGTAAAGATTTCAGTAGACGGTAAATGCTGAACTGATAAAAATCGCATGATGTGGAGTTCAGTGGTCGACTGCCTTGTCACAGAAAGCAGTGGACACAAAACATTAACCTCTCTAGTCTCTACCTTGAAGTCTGTAAATGGGAGAGAAATCCACCGAGGGTTACTGTATAAACTAAAACTATTACTGGCTCAGGAAGTCTCTGCTCTGCAAATTCTTACTCGTCCCTTGATATTCACTTTTGCTACTGTCAGAAACAAAAGAATTATCGAGCCTTTAGACTGATCTAATGCTGTTAATTCTTTGTCTTCATTAAGCTCAAGAAACACTTTAATACTGGAGAACCAATAAAGTATACGAACTCACTCATGGCGACCCTGTGGATGAGGCTCTTTCCTTACAGTATTTCCAACCTTTGCTTCAGGAAGACAATGACCATCAGATCTTCATATGATCAAAAAAGATACCTGAACTGCTGTGTTTAAGACAAGTACGTAACAAGAACGTACATGCAAATACAAGTACAGGCCCAATATTTTGAAAACAAAAATTCATCAAATAAATTCCTAGGAAGAGAAAGACAGGAAAAACCTAAGGTTTCTAGAAATAGCTGTAATAACCGAAAGTTTACTGCTGTTATATTTCTTCAGTCAGATTTATTACCTAATATATGACTGATTTAACCTAAACACAGGTTAATCAAACAATGTGCCCTGACATGAAGTAAGGCTGTGTGGCAGCCTGGCACACAGCAGCTGTATGTCTGTGCTTGCTCAGTTATCACTGGTGCCACCACCAGAACAGTGCTGCGCTTAGATTTTTAATACCTCATTGCTACAGGTTACTTTAAAAAGGCATGATGTATCCACCAAGGCACATTTTAACCTTCTGTAACAGCCAACTATTTAAGATCGAGTCAAACAATCCACTAGACTCTTTGCCTTGGCTTAGATTTTGGCGAAGGGCAGGTTCATTTAAAGCACTGTGCAGTCCCTCAAACTAAAACCATGGTTTACAGTGGCTCTGATATTTCTGTGGCAGGTATTGAAGCAGCCTGTGTTCGTCCTTGCTTTCTTTACACCAGGATGATGATGCTTCTGCAAGAAGTTAACCAACCTTGGACTAAAGGTGCAGATACAGATACAGGGTTTTGTTAAATCTGCTGCTGCTTATTAACGAGAAGTGCCCTGACACCCACTTACACCACAATTATAACCATAGGACAAACCTGATTTTCCGCCTCATATTCCATTTACAACTTAAATTCCATGGCTCTTGCCACACTTGAAAAGGCTGACATTCTGCTGGCCTTAACGTGGTAACGTGCAAGCATATATCCACTTTTCTGTTTTAAAGAAACACAATATGACATTTGTGTGAGAAGAGCAAGCTTATGAATAATTATTCTGTATGCTGCATTACATTCAGTCACTGTGTCTACTGGAAAATGGCAGAACATATACAGCTATCCACCTGCTGGCACAGAATTCATGTTTTTAAGCTATTTATTTTAAAAGCATAAACATTTCATTTCCCATTCATCATGAAATCCTAAGCACATTTTACTTCAAAATGCTAAAGCAGGCCTCTACAAAATGTTGATTTAGAATAAACCTTGAAGACAAAAATCAGCACCACTTTATAAAACTACCCTGTTCTTTTACTGACCAAAGCAATTCTGTGTTCTAGCTAAAAAAAGTGAACTTCAACATCATAGATGTGTGATCAGCATGATGGTTTTTAAAAATAAATAAAAGAGATGGCCAGCCATTGTTGACAATTCACTTCTCTCTATTGATTTTGCTTTCAAGCAAAATTGCACAAAGATCTGTATTGTTATTTTTAATATATTATTTTTATACAGTTAACCTTGAAAACAGTGTCGAACACATAAAATGGCTTTATGGATGAGTAAAGTTATTTTTAAAAGTAAATCAGCAAATTACATAGCCCAATTCAGGGGATTCAGTTTTCACTGATAGAATACTAATTTTTGCCTTTGATTTACTGAAACCCCTACTTTTCTCCAGATACTTATGATATTTCTCTGTAGACTATGGCAGCCTAGAAGAAAATTGCAACATTTCATAGGAATGTTAGTTGTAACTTTACATAGTAGTTTTACTTAGAATCATAGAATAACCAGGTTGGAAGAGACCCACCAGATCATCGAGTCCAACCATTCCTGCAGGAAAAGATTCTTTTCAAAATCTTGCAAGGCCTGTAGACCAATGACTTGCTCATGAATATGTCACCATACACACAAATCCCGCTGATGAAAAAACTCAGCAATTTTCATAACTTTTTGCTGCCTTCATTTAGAGGAAGGGCACTATAAATAAAGTTATTTGTAGACTATGGCTTCATATATTTTACTTTTTTTTTTTTGCTTCAGGTTCTCTTGGCATTTTGAGAAAAAAAAATTTAAGACTGAGAAAAAAAGACTTCCTACACCTTAATTACTTAACTTACACAATGATACCTACACTAAGTAGGTAACACTAAGCCCAAAATTTTTCTTTGCGTGTTTATACATTTATAATTTTAAGGGCAAAAATGCTTTAGAGTAAAAGAAATCCTATACAAATATGCAGAGGTATTGTGCACACATGACATCAACAACTAGGAAATATTATTCTGAGTCCAGCCTAAAAACTCCTGAAAACTTTCAAGATGCAATGAAGTTTCCTACCAATTTCAATGACACTTTATAAAGTAAACAAAACTTTACAGTAAAAATATTGATTAGGTAACACAGATGCATTATTTTCCCATACATTAAAAAAAAATAAAACCAGGAACATCCCGTTTTGTTTTTCCAATCTGGGTCTGGACAGCGCTTTGTAATACCATAGTAAACCGTAACTGCAGAGCTGAGACAGAGCTGAAATGGTAGAAACACTGCTTTTATTTTTTGTAGCAGTCTATAAAGATTACGCTTTAAAATTTTAAATGCAAATTTTTCATGGATGTTTTATTGATTTTCCCTAGCTTTAAGCATCATGATTTAATGTCTTTGCAAGAGTGCTATAAATGTAAATTTATCGCACTTATTTTATTGCCTATCTCAGTTATGTTTAACAGCTTATTTTATGATGTTTTGAATAAAAGTGAAAAAATTAGATATCAGAATGCACAGCATACAATGTAATTATACAAACTGTTATTTTAATATTTCTTGAACATTGTATGCCATGATTTACAGTTGCATTACAAGCACTATCTGGTTAGATATCTCTAGAAATTGAGTTTCAAATGTTTTTTCCTCTCAAATCATTTGGGGTACAGAGCGACCAGGAGAAGTGACCTCTGAATGTGTTCTATAATCATCTGTGGTCATCTAAAAGCTCTTCATTGAATGCATGTATTTTATGAACATTTTACATGTTTCTAGACCAATGAAGTTCATTGAATACGCTCAAATTTCACTAAAGGGTACATTTTGAATGAAATGAAAACTATGCAATACTCCTAAGTAACACTTTACGCTCACACTTGAAGGATCTCTATAGTTTAAGTAAACATACAAGATAAAGCAGCTCTTAACAGTTTAAGCACTGCTTAAGTATGCATTTTGAAGTATGAAAAACTGAGGATCTAACAAATATTAACCACCCAAAATTCCCACCTTGCCTAAACTAAGTCAAAACTAGAGAAAAACCATTTTCACCATGTTTTTTTCAAGTTTGTACATTTTAATGGTAAAGGTGGTTGTACAATTCATAGATATGGACAAGTTGAAAATTTAATTTTCTTTGGCTTCGTTATTCCCTTAAACACTTATTAAATAATTTTTCAGAAGAAAAAGAACAAAAGACTGAAAACCAAAAAAAGTAATAGGTATTTCTTTTTAGGAAAAAACAGCTGTATATATGGTCTTCAAATTAAATGGAGTAAACTTTTACATGTTTCACAGTTCTTTATGAGGTAGGCCAATCTCAAAGAGACAGAAACCAGAAACAAATAGCCCAATTGTAATAAATTTGCCAGCTCTTTTGGCTCAAGCAGAACAAAGAACATTCCCTCCTTCACCCTCACACATACACACAGATAATTAGACGCATATAAATACTCAGCCTTTTGCATGTTGTCTCACTCTAGTGATAATATAAACTACAAATTACATTATCAGCTGAGTTTCTGAATGGAATGTGCGACTGACATTCTGAATTTAATGTGCAAATCTAGTCACTGATATACAGATTAACATATTAATATTAAAGAGATCTGCAGTAATTAGTAGCAATTAATGTAAAGGATAACTTAATTTACAGAGCATATCGTTCAAATACAAGCCAATGTGTGCCAAACAGTATTATGCTAATTCGATAGCCCTGATTTTAAAAGTCTTATTAGCTGTGGTTGGGTAATCTGACTGTTTAGGAACTAAGATCACTAGAGACATGCAGTGCAAACACAGTTCAGTTATAGATCTAATATTATTCTTACTGTATTAGCAAATCAAAGCTTTATAGAGAAGACAAAAGACTATGAAGGGAAATACTTCTTGAAAGTTTCTTTTCAAGTTTAAAACTTTTTCTGTTATAGGTTTCAAGCCTGTAGAAATTTTCAAACTGAGATTTGTTTACCAAAGTAAATATTTTTGCTCCAGTAGTCTTTGATCTTCTGTTATTTCAATAAGAATTACTAGAGAGCCTCAAGTGCTTCGAGTTGACTCAGAATAGACTTATAAGTAATTGCTGCAAGTCTTTGCATAGCAGGTTTTGTTCTTGTTGCAATATAAGTATTACCAGATATGTTTCTTCTCCTCACATCTTATTAACATCAATCAAATATTTGTAAGGTTGCATATAAATGTTGTCTGTGATTCCTTAAATCACTAATTATTGAGTGCAGTTTAATTGTGAACTTGAATATAACCAGAACACAACCATATAACTAGAATAGAGTGATTAAAATAAAAAAAAATATATTCCAAAACTGAATTTTTGCAGAAACATCAAAGGAGGATTGGAACAGGCATGACATATATAAAATAACTGCATTTGTGTACTGGGAAGATTTGTTCCAACAGAGTAACGCTTCAAAATTATCAACCGAGAGTTAAGGCTGCATTCTTATAAAAGCATCAAAAACCCCTTCTTTTCTTTTCCTCGTGTTGACATTAGCCATTGTGGTTCAGGCTTTTAGATACCTAGAAGTGTGGTTGTTCCATGAGATTTTCTAATTCCCTCATCAAGAAAGTACTGAATACCTGAAAGATTTGTCTTAATTAATTGAGAGGAAGCAAAGGTAGTACGTGTTATTTGAAACTATCTAATTACTTCTTTCTCCTGCTTCTTTTACTTCGTTTATGCTGGTTTGATATTTACTTCTTTCTCGCCTGCCATTTGCGTTTGGTGTTGAGGCTAGAACAAGACTTCTCTACTTCTGCACGTCATAAAACTCTTCTTTATTATCATTCTAACGCTACTGCTCTACCTTACTAGATACTGAAAAACACTGAATCCTTCCTTCTGATCTGCCACTTGCTGATCTTGATCCCATTCCTGATTTGATTCAATACTGGAAGCCCTTTAGGTCTGAAACTGCCAGTATCATGGAAGTTTCCTCAAGAATAAGCAAAACTAGTGAAAATGTTTAGAAATTAACCATTGTGTTTTATAAACCAAGTTCAGGAAAAATTTGATAGGAAAGATAAAAAGAATAGAGCTAATTTGAAAAATCCATATGAGTAAGATAGAAGGTAAGAAGAAGGAAGACTGGAGAAATGTCCTGAACAACTGGCTGCTTGAGCTGAAGACAAGCTATTTTATTTTCCTGAAGAGGAATTTTATTTGTTAAAATTCAAAAGCTAAGCTTGCTACGGTGCAGTGCTGTATTGTGTGGCCCTGAGCAACTGCTGTGTTTACTGTATTGGTTGCAGAGCCCTTGTAATTACATACCTGCATGTTATCATTAGCACATCACACTGTCACATTTAGATCTGTTTACTCGGTAAAAACCAAAAGAAAACTCATTGCCACCAGGCTTGGGAGGGCAGAGGAGCGAAATACTGTGAAAATGCATTCCTGAAGGCAAGGCCTTATCAGTTCAGAACTGCTATCTTTCTCCATGTGAGCCTGAGAAGGTCATAAGGAATAGGAACTAAATGATCACAGCCTGCCCTGTTCTACAATACAAAATCGCTCGTCTGCAATCTGTTCAGAACCTTCAGCTCAAAAAGAGAAAGACTGAGAGCAGCAGAGGTACAAAAGAAAGTCGTCTTGGTGCTATTAAGCTTCTAGGACATGTACAAAAAAAGCATAAATAGTTTTTTAATAAAAAGAACAACTAGTTTTAGCTGCATTCATTCAGGTGGAAGCATCTGTAACATGCACGAACTCATAAAAGATACATGCTTCAATGAAAGTCACACACTGCTTCAAAAAGTTACATCCATGAGGCTGTTTCTTAACACAAATAAACAAAAAAAAAAACCCACCAACAAAAAACCTTAAGATACAATACTGTTTTAGACCAAATTGTCTTACGGATTTGTACTTGCAGCCATAGTGTCTGACAATTTCTGCAGTTAAACGCTAAAAGCAGTTTCCTAGAGTTACAGATCTCTGTATGCGGTCCCACAACTCTGTGCTTTAAGAATGAGAAAAGAATTTGCCCACTGACTTAAAAAGTGAGAATCTCTACTCCTACAAGTTTAAGCCTGCAGCAAAAAGCAACAGTAAAAACCACTCCAGTTAAATAATGTCTCCTAAAACTTTGGGTTTGAGATCACCACAGTATCCAGAAAAATATTTTATTTTCCCCCTTTTCCACATATAAAGAGGCTAAACCATTGTCCCAGAGTTTGCCCCATAGTCCCAGACTTTCTCGTATTTTCAGGGCACATTACAGTTAACCCAAAAATTCAATTTTCGTATCATAGCCATTCATGCATTTAATATGATGCCTTTACACACACCAAGATAAAGATTAGTCTCTTACAAGGTAAATTCCCTCACTAATATCTCTCAGTTAAGAGACCTATTTACACAATAACCTTGTGAGAAATTCCACGATGAGGTTTGATTCTTCATTTTGAGTTTAGGACTTTAACACTGAACAATGCTCACACTGTTGGAAGTTATATCAAATTGTCACTAAAATTTGTAAGCATTACAAGAGGAATGCCGGAGACTAGACAGGTCCATAGAAAAAAGGGCTACACAATACATTATGAACATTCGGAACTTGCTTCTAGGCCAACGTTTAAAGATCATAAAACATTACAAAGAAAGATACAGGTCTAGAAAGGAAAGCAAAATGTAATTTCTCCATCTTCTCATTATTATCTCTTCTTAGAAACACACTGACAGCAAACCCACAACTTCTCTAAGTAACTTATTCTAACACTCATCATCTCCAAGGTATAAGGACTTTAATAATCACTATTCTAAATGCCTGTTAATGTAAATTAATCCTACTCTTGAACTTCATGAAGCATACTTGATTTCCCCTCTTTATTAAAATACTTAAATATTCTTCCAGACTTAGCAGCCTATTTCTGTCTTGTATTTTCTACGCTACATAAGCCCAGTTATTCATACCTCTGCTTATAAGGCTCGGGGCTGATGTCTCTTAAAGATACAGCTGAAAACAATATCCATTCTTGATGGGCTCAGTTTATGACACACTGACTCCCACATCCTTCCCTCCACTTAGCGTCGCCTACTCAACACTCCTTCACATTGTATTTATGCTTTCCATTTCTCTTTACCAAACGTGGTACCTCTCACTTCCATTTACTGAACGTTATCTCTGTGATTCGTATCATTTCTCCAATTTATGAAGGTTAATTTAAATTGTAACCTTGTCCTCAAAATTGTTTGCAGGCCCTTCCAGGTCACTATCATCCACAGATTTGGTAAGTTTACTTTTTCCTTCCATCACTCAAGGTCAAAAGTATGAAAGAACTGAATCCAGAGTAACTCCCTCAGGCTCTACATAGGAGTAAATGTGGAAATTTAGAGAAAAGTCATTCCAAATGAATGATTTCCTTTTATTTTATAACATGTAAACATGTAGCACTAAAAATACCAAGTAAAATAGCCAAGTGTTTTATTTAAGAAGTATTCCAAAGACAACATCCCAATTTTTTTTCTTAGAATTAAGCTTTGGGGGAAAAATGGTATAATTGTACATAATATTTTAACTTCGAAAGTTAAACCTCCTGATTAAAAAGTGTACTATTAACAATTTTACTGTATTGTACTTATTATACAACTAATTCACTATCTCAAACTTAAAATAAGTTACAAGAAAAGATTCACACTAGGATGCACTTGGAACTTTTTCTGTATTTTTCTCATTTTATACTGTAACCTTGCTGGGGTTCTGCTTTTGTTTTGTAAGCAGAAAGTAGAAGCATCTATTTAGTTACAGTATATTGATTTTTGGAAATCAAATTGTAGAGGGCATACATAATAGGCATGAAAGGGTCTCAAACTGGTAATATAGGAATCAATAAATATTCAAGAGAACAGAGTATAAAGCAAATCAAGGAAAATGACAGGTATACGCAGTATTCATTTCACTGTTCAGAAAAGATCTTTTCTTATTGGAAACTATAAAGCTAAATGAGAAACTGCTGAGCACTGATGTTACTGGGCAACCTTCCCAGAACTCCTTATTCCATTCCCCTCAAGCTTTTCCTTTACATAGGTTCATGGACTCTCTCTAGACAGCAATGAGAAAGATTTTTAGGCCTTAAGAAGGGAAGAACAAATGAAAATTAAATCTAATTGCTAGGCAGCAAAATCTTTTTCGGTTGCAAACACTGATGGAAACACTGTTACCAATGAATGACTGGTTCTGGATGGCTGAACTAACGACTAATTGGTACCAATCACTTAGAGCATTGCTAGAGCATGATGCAAGGGGAAAACATTTACAAGAGAATCTAGTGTGCGTACGCTGTGGCAGCATTATGAATCAGATTATGTATTTTGCAGATATTAGATACTAGAAAAAACATTACCTCCAGCCTTTTTCTTAGAGCTCCTCGTGTCTCCCTGCTCCCTTAAAGAAGTTTATCACTCTCCTTACTAGTCAGACTAAGCAAGATTCAGTATCCTACAAAACATGGACTGAAGTTTCTTCTAAGAAATTTTAAGGAGTATCTACAAAGGAAAAGATTCTTCGAAAAATAAATTTAAAATCTATTTCTTACACAAAACTATTCCCAAAATATTAGGGGGTGGAAGAGGTATATAAATTATTTTTTAAAACCTCTAACTTGCCGATTTGCAACTGACAATGGCTTCAAACTGAACAGTGTTGAGCCCTGAAACTTAAGCATCCTCTAATTAGCCTCTCTAATACCTGAAACAAATCCCGAGGACATGCTCAAATGCCCTTATGATCCCAGTACTTGGCAAAACGTGAAACTCTTTATCCTGGTCAACAAACAGGCTAAGACAGTTTCAAACAGTTTGCATTAATGCAGGAATAATGCAAATTCCTATTATCCTTCCCCAGTGGTCACAATCTTTCCTCCTTTCATAATTGTGTAAATTGAGTAACAGCCTCAGGCAAAGTATTCTATCTTTCATTAACCGCAGTTTACAGACAACCAATCGGTTTAACTCTTGATGCCAGACCAGCAGTTTCATCTTGCATCCTCTTAAACGCAAATTGCATTTTGTATGTTAATCCCTATCTCAAAGTGTACTATAGAAGGTATTTCTACTTAAATGTATTACTTAAAATTAATACATTCCTTTTCAGAAATGCTAACACATTCCTCAAAATTACTAACTTTTTAAAAAGGTTTGGTTTTTTTTTTCTATCTGAAGTACTGGTATATTATTTGCCTGCTGTTAGCATGGTCAAGATTTGCAAATGCTGTTCATTCCCAGCAAAATCAAATAAACGATGATACATTTTGAATTATATTAGTACCTCAGTAATATTTCTCCCTACATCTGACAAATCTTAAGAGCTAGAATGCATCTGTAAATACCTCCAATACGTAAAGACTTAGCAAGATAAGATTTTTCCAAATGTTTTAGTAAAAAATCCCAAAGTATAAATCAATAAATTATTTAAAATCAGAGTGAAAGATTTGAGGCCAGCCTGGTTTGCTTTTTGCTTTACACCAAAACTGCATCTAACTGACCATCAGAATGTTCATTACAGAATGTAATGAAAAGGCAAAATCCTCTCTTTACTCTAAAATTGTACTGACTTGGACTGAATACATCGTATGTCATCCTTGTAAAACTCATGACAAGACTGCATGGATGAAAATAACAACTTCTTAGAAAATTTCTGAGAGTTAACCAAGCTACACACAACAGAAGAGATGATCATCACATGAACATTTCACGTGAACATTCCACATAAAGAGTGGAAAATAAGATTATAAACTTTTCATTGCCTCTTTTCACATTATATTCATGTTAAAATTCCAAATAGACACGCACAATTCTGCCTTTACATACCCTACAAGATAAACTTGTGGGAAACTCAGGTCACTTTTAATCTGTTGCATACAAAAAGCAATGTGTTCTTTTGATGATTCTCTAGTGTTATTGTTATCAATTATATTAGACAAAATAGTCTAAATGTTTACTCAAACATATGTGCCACTGAGTGGATTAAAATAAAAAAATAAGAACAACACTTGTTAAATAAATCTCAAATACAACACAACTGTCTGAGCAACTGGTATTGTCCAGTCCCCAGATCCTACGGGACGGCAAACAATATGTGCATCTATTTCTAATGTAGCAATTGAACATATGTCTGTCAGAGAAAGATGGAAATACAATGAGGCTAGGATAATTTAAATAAACAGCTGTCACTTTGTGCAACATTGCCTGTGGTGAGCTTTGATTTGTGTGTGTGCAAAACAAAAAGCAGAACGACAGAACCAAACAGAATGACAAAACTTAAACTATGTAGGAAGGTCAGCATAATTGTCTCCCATTTTTCTGTAATCCACAAACAACTCCAAGCCACAACTGAAAAAAAATTCAGTAAGTCATCTGTGTTATTTGTTCCTTCATTATACTACTCGCTGTCAAAGATTTCACTACACTGCCCTAGGCCTATTAAGATTCATACAGAATGCATCTGTGAACTGGGTTTCTGCTTTCAAGAAAGCAAAGAATTACTTAAAAACATCTGGGCTGTTGTTTTTTTTAAGGTGAAACATACTTAATACCACTGAATTTTACACTGATTACGCAGACCTTTCTTAGGGGAAGACATTTCTGTATTTTGCATTTTCAAATGTATTTATGGTTGTATAACGCACACAAATTCACTTCCATTTTTTGTTCTTATTGAATGATTCCACTGAAGAATGGGGCTTATAAATCCATTAAAATAGACAATTTCCGCACCAATAATGGGTGTTCTTTGAAGCTCAATTTGCCAGAATGAATAAGCAAGGTTAAAAAACATTTCAAGCCCTTTAAGGTCTTAAAACACAGGAGAGATCCTTTTGTTTTAAGTGCGCATGTAAGTGCTGATGTGAACATAAATGTCAGATCTTGAAAAATAACTATCAAAATGTAAAAAGGAAGCAAGAGACAACCCCATAGGGAAGTACTGCATGGGGATTTTCTCCACTTTGGAATGGAGATGAGAAAATGTGCAAGATTCCAAACTCACTATCTTTACTGCTATCTTTAGATCTGTGATGTCCAAAAATTCCTACTCCCATTACTTACGAACACTGTGCTTTGTCACAATTTTCATCATCTCCTTTTCAGTGCATCGGATGAAGCCTGTAAGGAACGTACTTTATGGTCCCAAGGCCTACTTCATTTATATCTTGATGAAGCAGAACACCAATGCTGTCTATGTTTTATGGCTTAAAATCACTGAAAGGGTTTTAAGCAGCAACAGCTTCAGAACAGAGAATCATTTTAACATCTGAACAGCAAATAATATTGCCCTGCATCATTTGCCCCAATGCCAGGGGAAACAGGAGACTAGATCTAAGTAATACCCTGTTTATCACCACTCAGTTTCAGTACAGAAGGATACCCCAAGAGATTTCATCTGTGAAAATAAAGGAGATACAGACACCTTAATATTGTTTATATTAGTAAACGAAGCCAGTAACTTCTTTGCTGCAAGGACATTGTGGCACTGAAGGAGTACAAAGGATAAAGTGGACAGTGCTTTTCATTTCCATTCCAGCAGGTTTCAGAGACATACTGAAACAAATTGCAAACAAAGCCATTCCTCTTCATATTTCACCACTACTTCTTCAAAACTCAGCATAAAGAATCATAGAACATCCTGTGTTGAAAGGGCCCCTAAAGTATCATTGATTCCAACTCCTGTCCCTCCACAGGACAACTCCAAAATTCACACCATTTCGATGAAAGCTATTTATGTCTATTGAATCTATCTGAACAGCACATGAACATCAGCCTGTACTGTCTCTGTTTGGCTGCTTTTATTTCTTTTTCTCTTTTTTCACCCGTATACCTTTATTTTCCCAGTAGACCACAATCTGTGCAGATAATAACTGAATAAATAAACTTTCTCTGGAATGCCCTTTTGACCTCCAAAGTTTTGGTTTTTTTCCTTTCAACCAACATTCCTGGTGGAAAACAGGTACATCATACTAGTATGATGGTGAAGGATTTCTGTCTTGTTTATCTCATAGGCAATAAGGCTGTTTCTGTACCATCCTTAAAAGAATACACATTTCCCAACATTATAAAACCACTACCTTCCTACTTCTAACTCAATGGCCTACAGCGAGGCAGAAAATAGACATGTTCTTACAGATTACTAATAAACTTCAGCCAACTTGAGAGTGGATACCTTACCTAAATGCTTACTTTTTGGTTCGCACAAGGAAAAGTCATATAGTCACAAGGTCCTGTGGTTATCACCAAAAGAACTGCTTTTTCCTATCAAGTCTTACAAGTAAATCTACTGTGGAAGATGTAAAGAAAAAAGTTACTTATATTTTTCTTCATATTTAACAGTATTTCACAGTTGTATATTGTTTTTACGTAAAAGACAATTAAACGGCAGATTATAAGTATTCAACTGTTAAATGAATCTATTACCCTACTTTCACGTTTTCTTACAAAACTGTATTTACAGTATTTGGAGGTCTCATTTATCTTCAAGATCTCTATTTTCAGGCTACCCCATACATCTTTCTAGAAGTAGCGGACAGTTTATGGTCCAAGCCCGGAGACTGCTCGTCTCTGCAGTGCCTGTGGCAGGTTCCATGCGCAGCCAGTCTCAAAGCAGCTTCTCTTTACATTCCACAGCAACTTTTCACTGTCAGCACGGAAATGGCCCCACATCTCCTGTGTCACAGAGCTGCTTTAACAGTTCATCAGCAAGAGCTATCTAGGAGGTGCAGCCTTCACTCACCAGCAGTTTAGGAGAAGGTACTGCAATATGTAAAACCATGGCCTTCCTTCCACTTAAGAATCTCCTTTTTTAAAAAAAGCAAAACAGCATTCGGTATTAAAGGTTAAGGATAACTGCTGAAAACACACAGGAGCAAAGAGAAAAAATCAAACAGTGTTTGTGACCAGACTTCAAAGCCTCAGTGAAAAGCAGTGAATAATTGAGGTATATTCACATGTAAACATGTAGATGTCAAGGAGCTTCAAGGATGCTTTATTCTTATACTAACAAGTGGATTCACTATAGCAGTTCCCTTTTCACAATGTGCTTTGTGCAGTCCACTTACAGCACCACAAATAAAGTATAAAATGTTGGTGTTTGTTTGTTTTCCAATGAAGAGTTTCATTTTATAATGTTAGAAAACAGCAGTTCTCACTTCCACAGTTGTAACGTTTGGTAGTATTGCTTCCTCACCCTCATGCAAGAGACCTGCATGATCAAACCAGCCTTGGACCGGAGCGCTCCCTTGCCTCTCTGCTTTTGGAGACACCTGGAAGCCACCGATGGATCCGCAGCCCCCAGCCCTCTTCTGTGAATTCCTTCACTCAGAGGCAGCTCGCCAGCACTTGAGCTACAGCTTATATTGAAATGGAATTGAATGGAACTGTGAATATACTCTGCACAGATGTACGATCTACAAAAACATATCATAGAATAACCAGGTTGGAAGAGACCCACTGGATCATCGAGTCCAACCGTTCCCATCAAACACTAAACCATGTCCCTCAGCACCTCGTCCACCCGTGCCTTAAACCCCTCCAGGGAAGGTGACTCAACCCCCTCCCTGGGCAGCCTCTGCCAGTGCCCAATGACCCTTTCTGTGAAGAATTTTTTCCTAATGTCCAGCCTAAACCTCCCCTGGCGGAGCTTGAGGCCATTCCCTCTTGTCCTGTCCCCTGTCACTTGGGAGAAGAGCCCAGCTCCCTCCTCTCCACAATCTCCTTTCACCTAGTTGTAGAGAGCAATGAGGTCTCCCCTCAGCCTCCTCTTCTCCAGGCTAAACAACCCCAGCCCTCCTCCACACGTTTGTGTTTTTTTTTCAAATCCTACTCATACATTTACTTAGCAAAACCCCTATTATTTAGGATTTCAGGAAGTGAAAGAATTATCCAATTCCTTATGATCTATTCAACTCATCTGCATGAATATATCCTATAGAACATGAATGAGCAGTGATTTACCATACTGGCTGAAAGTTACCAATAAAAGCTTAACTCATTGATTTGGTTGTTTGCATTTCAATGTCATTATTTCTTCATCATTGTAGCTAAAGCAGACAAAAAATAAGCATAAAGTAGATAGAGAGAAATAAAAAAAAAAAGAAGTAAATTACTAATGCTTGATCCTAATTATCATCAATTTTATCAGTTCACCAACAAAAATTACCTCGTTGATACAAAAATAACAAAAAATGTTTCCTTAGTAGACTCAAACTGCTAAATAAGCATTACATTCCCGTAAAGTAAAACTTGGTATTCTTTTAAGATAAAGCTGAGCTTTTAAAGCACCTGTGTGTTGCAAAATTTTGGCAAACTTCCTATAAGGAAAATACATAATTATTTTTCCAGACATGAAATAGACAATTTTGCTACTTTAATAAAGGGAGTGAACTTATGCATTAAAGTTTTAAGTTTTCAGTGATATGACCTTTTTGAATTCTCTCTCATTTTAACAGGGTTTGTACCTTTCTGTAAAACAATTCAGTACTCCCCTACAGGTGGATTTAGTTTCTAAACTGTTAAAATTTTAATGCCTTCCTGTCTTCTGAGAAACAAAAGGTGCTGTGTTTAGGCTTTTCTATAAAACATTTACAGACTAGAAGAAAACAGAAAAGCATTTAAACTCAGTTTTCAAATTAAATTGAGGAAAAAAAATCCTTTAAATAGCTTTGTGAAAGAGGGACATAGGTTGCATGTAAATATACATAGAAGTGCAGCAGTTAACATGGGGTTTTAATATAGGACAGATGGATATGCAGCTTTACTATTAAAAATAGTTCGAGAATTTACAATTCCACTTCAGTATAAGCTGCACTTAACTGTAGAAGATTTATCATAATATCGAACACAAAGAAAAAGCAAGATTTTCATCCCAGTTATCTTTCGATTACAGATTTTGATTTCGAAAGGAGGTCTGCTCTTAAGCAAACAAGTCTGCACATACAAGAACTTCATGCAAAATATCAGAAACGTATTACACTGCGAGTGGGTAAGCCTCACATTTCTATATATTGACATGGAACACACTTGAAAACAGAAGTGCTCTTGTCGAGAAGGTACAGTACATTACAGCAGTAAAATCCTGACCTTGCTGGTGATCACACCTGTAAAATTTCCAATCTGGGCTATACAGAGGTGTTCTGATTGACAGAACTTTGTGTCGTTCATGTAAGCAATAATTTCCTTATGTGTCCTGTCCTTTTTCCATCCTTATACTCATGTAAAGCAGACCTCCTGAAACTCCATTTCTTGTTCCCTCTAATGGAAAATGCTCTTCCTCACCACTGTCAACATGCCAAAAAACAATCCACATGTAAAAGAATTTTTAAACTGAATTTGTATTTTTTTATAGTTAACCTTGCTTTTTTTTATATGAGCAATCGCATGTAATCAAAGCTTCTGATTATTTCTCAGTATTTCGAAGAGGATATATGAATACTTACATCCTGAGAAAGGAAAAACAACAATTATTACTACCTTCACGTTACTAAAAAGCTATTCCTTGATGCTAGGGTCCTAGAAGCAGAGACGTGGCTGTTTATGAGAAATCCAGACTTTACGCTTGCCTTGGACACATAAATGAATGCTTGTGGTACATTTTGTACAAATGAAATCTTTGTTATTAGGGCAGTCCTCCCACCTTAAGTTTAGGCTGAAATGTTAAAGTAACTTGAGCTGGTTTGTATGCCAGCACTATGATTTTAAATTCATTTTTATCAAGTCTATAACTATCCATCAAATGCAACATAAAAGGAGATTGCCCAAGAGTAGACACTATGACAGCCCAGATGTATAATTACTAATGTATTTAGCAACACCCTACAAATCTGTAATAAAGATCAATAGCTTACAGAATACTTTGGCATCTAAAGCACAGAAGTCTGATTGTATTGTGTTTGTAAACATGTTTGAAGCTGTTGATAAGATAAGGTCTGTCAAGCAGAGGAAATTGAAGTCACCGTGGCAAAGATCCCTGGGATAGTTAGCATCAGGAGAGAAAATGATATGCCAACTTCTCCGAGCATTCCTGCCATTTGTGACACGTGCAGCTGTACAAAAGTGGCTTATGGGAGATCCCTGAACTAGTCAGCACAGACAGTGCCATTCAGAGCAAACATCCCAGAGGGGAGGTTGCTGGTAGCAGTAGGATCATTTAGATATAGAAAAAAACACATATTATTAAAAGCCATAGTTACTATCTTGTCACAAGGCCACTGCAAGAATAAATTAGACATCTTGTTTACAGCTGTGACTACAAGTCATTCATTTCAATTTACTAGCAGTAGTTGGATTATTACGTAGTATTGAAGACCTGTAGAAATCTCCATGCGTACAACACTTGAAATTACTTTTCGGCATGGATTTTTCTGCTGCTGTCTCTCAATGGCAAATGATCAGCATTGGAAATCTTTCAGCAATGAGGAACATTTCCACGCGGCCCCAAGCCACAGCTACAACGAGCACTGGGACTGATCAGCCCGAGGTAACACCATGCAAAGCTACCATCAGTTACAGACAGCTTTTTCATCCAAGAGAATTCTTCAGAAAACCCAGGAGATGCAGGATATAACAAATATATATATAATGCAGAAATAACACCGCAAAGCTGATTTCAAAAGGTCCAACTTCTGCCTATTTTTTTGTTTCATTTTGGAAAAAAAGAAATTGATGTTTTCCTAATACTATAATTAAAATTCACTGGGTAAATTTACAAGTGGATTTCTAGATAAAAAGGAAATAAAGTTTATAAGACAAGACCATAAAAAAGGGAAAATAGGGTAGCAGGTGTTTGAAAGTTGGGAAAAGTCTCATTTTTCTGAAAAGTGCTAATTATAAGTAAAACAATTATTTCCATTTAGAGAATAAAGTTGTGGGTTTTTTTTTTTCCTGACAAGAATGTATTTTATTCAAAGTACTTGTTACACTGGAAATTCCAGTAAAAGAGCAAATAGCCAGTCAGCAGTGGAGCCTGGAACAGAGGTGTCCACATTCAGTGTTAGTAACTTGTATTGATTCTCCAAGTTCAAAACTTTAATATCATTAATCAACCATAGTCAACTATAACTGATTCATCTATATCATAACTTTTAAAAAATTACTTTTAAAATTAAGGCAAGCCAAAAATGCTCCGTATAGATTGTGTCAAAACTCATTCCTCCTGGGGTCATGCTGATAAAAAATTCCAAACATTCTTTATGCACATGTTGCCAGAAAAAAGGAGACTCTTATTTAGCCAAAAAATTCTTTAACAAACTACCATTTGTTTCACAGAATTAAGTAAGGAAAGGAAACATTGTATGTTCTCCTACACTGAAGAGCCCCAAGAGCCCTACAGATCATGCTTATGTTGGTTCCATGGGTGATTCCCTGACAAAACCATATTTTACTACCCTTGCAGGTCTGTCATTGAGGTCCCCCAAGACGTCATAGGAATGTTGGTGAGGTTATTTCTTATAGTACCAAGAGTAACCAGACAAACATCAGCTGGCGCTGAGAACACGAGCCTTTTGGGAAGCCATGGGAAATGAAATGTAACGTTGGTTGTGCTATTCACCTGGCCCAGGAACAACTTAGCCACTGGGCGCATCTGCTGAGACAGAATCTTTTCTGTAAGGAACGTGTAGGTTAGCTACAAGTCCTATCCGTTTAATTACGTGTTTCTATAGCCTTCATCACAACATTACAATATTTGAACAACTATGAAGTCTGCCAGTGGTGGAACATGCCTCTGGTGGAGCTGTCAGGATCAGAAAAGAATGCTAAATTAACTAGGCTTTAAAACTGATAGGAGGAGAAAGGTACCTGAAGGTCTATTGCTTTTCACTAATTCCCCTAGATCTTAAGAAACTCATTCTTTGGCATAATTCTTACTCTGTTTGACAGTAACTGACCCTGCAGCTATTCCACCTTTTGAATTCATCAGCCAGATTCCTTTGCTTCTTGGCAATTGCTAATCCTGTCTCATACTTCAGCTCCTGTACTGTCCAACCCACCTGAATTTAAAAGCTTACAGATAGGTCATAAACCATCAGGTTCTGTAAGAGGTTGCCTCATTCTTTGCATATTAAAAGCCTTCTAACCAGCATGGGGAAAAGTGCCTCTTTCAATACGAAAAAGACAGAGGAAAAAAAACCCAAACAACTCTTAAGACTGCAAACTAGGATACCTGTTAACAACCATTCAGTATAGACATATGTTCTGCATTCTATGGATAGAAAGGATTAATGTTCAACATAACCACTGATGTTAATCTGGAACCAGATTTTTAAATATCTGTATTTTATTAAAATGTAACACATTTATATCACACTTCTACAACTCCGTCAGCTTTTACTAACAGCTTCTTCTGTTTTGTGGACTATTTACTTTGGCTCTTCACAGGCACTGCGTGTTTAATTTTCAAGACAGACTGGCAAGATAACCTGTATGACTTATTATCATAGAATCACCAGATTGGAAGAGACCCACTGGATCATTGAGTCCAACCATTCCTATCGAACACTAAACCGTGCCCCTTAGCACCTCGTCCACCCGTGCCTTAAACACCTCCAAGGAAGGTGAATCAACCACCTCCCTGGGCAGCCTGTTTATTATAACTTAGGTGATACCAGAATACAAGGCCTCGTAGACTGAATATAACTCTAAACACTTCAAGCCTTCACACAATTAACTGTAGAAAAGGAAAATCGAAAGCCTGTCCTCTGGTTGATACCTGAAAGAAACTCCATGCTGCAGACAGCCAGTCTGAATACTAAGGAGCAGATAATATAGCCTTCTACATCCAAATCTGATTATGATGAATGCAGGAGGATAGGAGGTCTATGTACCACAGGGAGTGGCCAGGCTCACCAGCTCTCCCCTAAATCACATCTCATTCTGCTGCTGTTAAAAGCAGCATACTAGAGTACACAAACCTCATCAAGTAGAACATCTCTTAAGGTCTTCCACTAAATTGGTAGGGCTACTTATGTCCCTGGCCCATGATGAAACACTGCACAAAACCAGTCACAATAGCTAAATATTGTTTTTATTAAAGAATTGCCTTTCACTGACAAAATGCTTGATGTGGAACTATTAAAGAACTAGCACAAGTTTGTCAACTCATTAACTAGAAAGAGCCTTTCAAAATCATCTTCTAGGTTTGAATCTTCAGTTACATGACTTTCCCTAAATGACAGAGCTAAACATTAGGACTCTGAGATTAGTTTGCATTTATAAACACTTTTCTTTTTGTTAATCTTATAATCTGTGCTACCAAGGGTTAGATTGTCTACTGATGAAATGAGATTTTTTTTTAACTGCAAATCTGTATGCAGAGAATAAAATCATTCATCAAAATAAAATCCACTTTCTCACCAACAAGTAATTTATGCTCTTCTATCAAGTTACTACAGCATTCTGCAGCTCTTCTTCTCTGGTTATGGGTAAAGAAAGAGATATTCCTGGCAATGCAAAGCTTCTCTGCCATCTGTTCTATAAGCTTTACCTCCCCTTTGGTAACACGGAAGACTCCACTTTCCCTGTGTGTTCTCCTAAAGTTCTTTATATTTGATTGTTTCTTATGTTTCTTTCCACTGTCTTAAATTCCCTGTTTGATCTTAATTGACAACAGGGGTTGTGGCAGTGGGAGAAGAGAGAAATGTATAATTATATTAAGAAAGAAAAAAGAACGGAACCTAGGGAAATAAAAATACAGGTAATTTCTTGTTAAACCTGGACAAATGAAGGTACCTTAGGAGAAGTAAAAACAGCTGCAGTACAAAATTATATCCATGATATCACTTGTAACAGATCAAATAGAGCAAATAACCTGGGATTCAAATTAACACACCTATGCAATTTACCAGCCCGACTTATCTATCTAAGCATACAGATAGCTTATCCAGTTTTCAGTGTGCAGAAAACTAAAAATCAGAATAAATAGAAGAATATTTTTTCAATGAAAACTTCTTCTTCTTTTAGAATTTTCAACTCATTAGTCAGTCGGCAACCATGACTTTAGGTGGCTTTAAGAAGATGCAGTTGATCAGCATTTTCCAGAAACCCTACAGTCATTTCCCCTACAACACCTTTCTTCTACACTACCAATGAACTACTTCTGTTGTTACTAATTAGATATGTCACATTATGACAATATACAATGTCTTTACATTAGATATTACCATATCCCAAAAAAGACTAAAGTAATAAATCACTTTAAAAGTACATCAGTAACTAGCGCAGTCTGACAGGAGATCTATAGAGCAAGACAGTTCTAAGAACACTGTCCCACAGACAAACCAAAATGTACACGTACTTCCATAAAGAAGTTTTGAACTGAATTATAACTAATAAAATCTCTGCCATGGATTGAATGTCCTTTTGAAGTTAGAATGCACTAAGTCTGCTCCTGGATCACATCCCTTGGTTTAGGTGCATTCAAAAATCTTGTAGTTCATGCACTCAGGCTCGTTTGCAACTTGAGTAAAACCCCAGTTAAGTGGGGAAGGATCAGGAGAATCATTTCACAAGGACACTTCCAATCCCATCGACAAGCTAACTTAGATGCAGCTACTTGGTAAACAAGACCAGACTAGACTTAACAGAAAAGGCAGAAAAGCTCAGCCGTTATTTCCTTAACAAGGTCACTCCTGGGATCCAGTCGTCCAACACAGCATCCTAAGGCACACAGACTGCCGGATGCAGATGTTCTTTAATAAGTGAACTTACTCTACTCTGCAGAAGCTGCAGAAAACCAGCATCGGTTAGCATCTCAGTAACAAAGTACTAACAGTTCTGGTGGTACAGAGTGAAAAGGAGCTATTGATTTCCTGAATGAACGTGCTTTTCATTTAAGCACAAATCTGCTCATTGCAAGTGCTATTTTGATCCAAACTGTGCTACGGACTCCTTATGAATCCTCTCCCTAAATCTCAATTTCCCTTGATACCAGGGTGCTAGGAAAGACTATTCTGGTCAAGAGCTCTGAGGTGACGCCGGGCATTATATTTATTGCAAATGATAAATATTGAATTTGTATTTTGAATCTATGGAGATGAAGGGTAGGGAAAAAATATAAAAATGCGGAGCAGTATCTCATAGCATGCCAAAGTGCAGCTTCACAGGCAAACTACTGTCTTTCAAGGAAGAACTGTCAGATACACGTATAACAAACCACAATTGTGTTCAAAGTTAATGCTAATATGGCTCAGTGGGAGACTAGTTTTAAATGTCATATTTTCGAGCCCTTCTCTAAACTATCTTTCATAGAGAATACTTCAAGGGAACTGGCATTATAATATATTCTTTAGGCCTGATTTTCAGAGCTATTAAGTGCACCTATGATCACAAGTGCAACAGGAGATACAGACAGATATGCAGGCTTATTCAATCTAGATAGACAGGTTGTATAAATACTCTATTTAAAGTATTCCCACCCAAGTGCAAAGGAAGTTAGACAAATCAGCTTGAATTAGGATGAAGATGGCAGGATGACAACACAACTCCCTATCTAGCTGAAGCAAGCGAGTTCAAAAATCTGCTTATTTTTAAGATATGTACATCTTTGCATCCAACTGCTAAGAACACACATTACCAATAAGAATAAAAAATAAAACGAGCATTGGTTATGAAAAGGATAAATCATACAATTCATACTGCATATTTACAACTGCAAACACTTCTAAAATGTTCTGATTTTTGGTGAAACAAAAATTTTCTGATGGAACTCAAGAGAACCTGTCTACCACTCTACTAGAACAAAACACTTAATTTAGAAATTTGTTGGTTTTTGACATATCTGTCCCAGTATTGCCTAGAAAACATGCATATAAACATAAGTTTTATTGGCATAGGAGCTACACCTGTATCTCTCACTATAACAAATGACATTGTTTTCTTTTGCAGGTTACTGCTCCTTTCTCTCCTGCTGGCCATTTGGTGGCTGCAACAGAGGAAAGGCTTGTACAAGAGTAGTAGCTGGTGCTTTACACTGGGTGAGAAGACAATGCATAGACCAAGATGGAAAAAGCGGAAGTTTCATAGCAGAGGAGCAGTAACTGAGAGCCCCCGGCTCCAAATGCTCTGATTTTCCTTTAAGTGGAGTTTGATGAAACAGAAATCCTGCTCAGAGATGTTCATCACAGCTGGAGTTAACAATTGAACATGAGCCTCCTAGATGTTTAGTCAACGGGGAGCTGTCTGCCTAACGTGAGCGTTAGCTGAAAAATATGAGAACCTGGAGACCTAAATACATATCTATCCAGAATGTGGGACATCGGGACAGTGTGACATTTGATGAAGACACGGTCCATAAAAGCTCATTATTTAAATGAAGAGCCATAAGTGCAAAGGCAACAATTAACCTATTCAGAGGCCTAAATGTTTCCTAAATATGAAGGATACAGGTATCTCATCCCCCTCTCAAATTTATGCTGAAGAAAAACAAGAAGAGCAAAAGAACACGTAAAGAATAGAGGCACGGTGACAATTAACCTCCTAATTAAGGGATAATGATAAGCAAAAGGACAGGCTGCAAAGCAAGTTTTTCCGAGTATTCCCAGTTGCTCATCAGTATAAATAAGACTGTTTTCTCCTCAAATGTC
Source organism: Phaenicophaeus curvirostris (assembly GCF_032191515.1). NCBI lineage: Eukaryota > Metazoa > Chordata > Aves > Cuculiformes > Cuculidae > Phaenicophaeus > Phaenicophaeus curvirostris. The sequence continues at coordinate 18,379,822 of NC_091404.1, read as the reverse complement.
ACAGCATATTAAGCGCCAGGAGAGAATTATTTCAGCATATGATGAACAAAACAGCACAACCCCAAGGAACTAAGTCACTTTGTGACAAAGCTGTCCATGAAGGGAACTGCAGTTCAAATTCTGGATAATTCAGAATCCTACAGTATGAATAGTACTGCAGAAGCAAAAAAAAAACCCCTATGACATTTAATAACTTTCTCATTCATTTTCCTCACATAATTCGTAAATGAAGGTCATAATAACTTTTTCAAGTGTTCTGAGAAACGAAGGAAAACTGGGCATCTCCAAACCTTCTCATTCCAGGTCTGTAGTACAGTTTCCTTTCTGAGCACAGCCCCATAAATACAGGCAAAAGGAGCAAGAACACTGCTAGCACTGCCCATTCTTATATTTCATGTTTCAGGAGGTTATCATGAAATAAAACTATTCCCACATCTGACAATAAGACTACTTATTATGTCCATAGTTTTCCATCCGTGCTTCAAGATGCCAACAGAAGTCACAGAGCTCCTCTACTGACAAACTTTGCTGAACTGTGTACCTATCAGTATTTCACACATCACAGCTTACAAATTTATTCACAAGTTTTCCAAAGAAGGATTAATCCTGAAGAGTCTGAAACTATCCTTAGCATTCTAATATTCATATTATTATTGCACAGAATCTTAAGAAAACTATCAGATGTAATATTTAGCTTCTGTGTAAGAAGAAATTAAAATTGCATTTTGGAGGAATAAAAAGAGCATATCTACTAAACGCCTAACTGTAATGCTTTTTATCAGCTTATTGACCTAGAAAGAACAAACTAAAATTCACCTCACACACCATGCTTTATTTATTTATTCAAGAACACAGTTGTGTCATGTTATTCGAAACACAAAATATTTCCAAAACGTATTGTCAGGCTTATTAATCTCTTCCATGAACGTGACAGAGGATGAGTCCTCAGGTAGTCCAAGCAACAAATAAAACGTACCTTTGGTAACAAATTATGAATATATCCCCTCTGCAATGTACCAAAATAAATGGCAAGCACAGTTGTTTCTCTCACTGATCATTAATTCAGATCAAATTTAAGTATGAATACTAATTAAAAATCTGTTGGTCTTCACTGCTTTCTGACAAAAAAACCCAGAGCCAATGGTTGCACTGAACTAATTTTACTGACAGATGCTTGGCATCACAGTCTGCTGAAACTTCAGATTTAGTGAAAACCTAACAGTATTTTGATCAGTTCTGAAATATGCCCAAACACTTAATTTTGTAAAGCATCTGTTACACACTGACTCCTCAATTGCTAAATATTTCAATGCATGTTCTTCTGTTGGAAATGTTCAATTTATACTACTCAAAATCTTGCATGACATCCTGAGAAATAGGGAAGACATGAATTTTATTCTGCTCAATTTTCTTTAAACCTAAGCTTCTCTTGAAAATGCTGACTTATCTTTTAATACAGTTTTACTTAACTGTGGTACGAAAGAGAAATGATTGGATATTCCATTAGTTACAGAAATTTGTACACTCATAGTAAGTTCTGAAGCTAATTGCATACTCATTGCACTGTTTCACATCTCCGCTGTCAAGTCCCAAGCAGAATTCGTAAGAAACCTGTATTATGGTATTCGTACAGAGAAGTAACTGATGTGGTTTTACCTGCAGGCCTATGAAAGGTGAAGGGGCTTATAGATCACGAATGGCAAGCACAAAGGCTGGTGGAATTAGCCATAATTCTTGCAGTTCAAGTGTGCTATTACAGTACGAGTTTGCATAGACACGGCAGCAAATTTCATCGCTACACTGAATAATTCTTAACAGAAGGCTCAGCTTTTACTTACGAGTGAAGCTATAGCAACTTTTGAAGTTCTAAGGATAGCACCAATCTGTGCCTTTCATATCACTCTAAACGTGCTTTGTTGAAGATAACAGAAGAAAGTCTCCTGAGACCATGTAGTCTCATGTGCGATTATTATTCAGCAGCATATACTTGCCTAGATCCTGCAGTGTTGCTGTATTGTAAATCAGTATTAGTATCCTGCTATCTGACACCTCCTGAAAACTGTGACTGGATCTTAGGGGACAGTCTTTGCTGTAAATGATTTATTCCGAATTACACTGCCTGCTTTTCTATTCTCAGAAAGAGTTAGAATGGCTGGACCCTTGTGGCATGTTGCTTGATTAGACTTAGATTATTTCAATCTCTCTGCTTTATACTTATTAACTTTGTCATTACCCAGAAGATACCTTAAAAAAAGAAATAAAAGATGCTTAAATAAAGTTTAAAAAAGTATTTTCCCTTATGTATTAATAACACGTTTGCAAAATTATCTTTTGGGATGCCAAAGTTTTACCTAACAAGAATATACATGTTTTAAAGAAATATTTAACTACTTTCTTTTTTTTTTCCGCCATTCCTGGTTATATTGTTTATATCACACTGTACTGCAATCTGCGACAAACTAATTTAGAAGTAAAAAAAAAAAAATGTAGCTACAGTAATCTTACTAAAATTATAAACATGTACTCCGGACCAAAACCTTTAAAAAATTATTTTTATTTGTGGGCTTGGCTTCTGGTTTTGCGTTCTTTTTTCAATTATGTTTGAGAGACGCTGAGAACTTCTGATAGATACACTTAGGTAGAGAACTGGGGTCAGCATTGAGCATTTGACTTGATTTCCATGCCGTGTTAGCTTGATATTTGATCCTTACCTCCCACAGTCACAATACCCACAAGATGGCTCAGTATCTGTGGTGGTGGGATTCCTTCCCACCCCACTAGCCACACAGACCACTCCTCATTGCTTTGCATAATCATTTTTAATGCACTTGAAGAAACACCTTTTCTCCCTTATTTGGGCTACCTGATCCAGTGGAACACAGCTTTCCTAGGGGGAAGGATTCCTCCTGTATGGAGGCAATCATCCAGGTTACCAAAGCAGCCCCTCCGCCTGCCTGGACCTGCTGCAATTGGGAAAGGAACTCTTTTATTGCCTGAAGAAGGGCACTGAGAACCACTCACCTCAACCAGGCACACTGGGGAAAGAACCCTCATTGTTACAGCGATCCAGAGCACTTGGGCACTGCCCCAGTGTTCTCGAGACCCTGTGAGCCTGGGAAGAGGCTCCATCATCACCTGAGAAAGACACTGACCATCAGTCACCCCCCTGGACACCTGATACCTGGATCGTGGCTCAGTGAGCTGGTCTGATACAACTAGTGGAAAGCTCCCCGGGTGTGACAGCTTCCAAGTGCAGCCGAAGTCAATATTAAAACATCAAAATGAATATTCAAATATCCGACAAAAGTCAATTATCTCAAAACCCCATAAGTATGCGATGATATAGAAGGCCCACTGAGCATTTCTAGATTGCAGCAGGCTGAGACCAGTTATCTCCCCCTGAGTCAGGACACTTGTGAGTTGGGATCAGGTGCAGTGCACAATCTCATTTGCTAACACAGCAAATGAAAAGGCCTTAGCAAAGTCACCCCCCTTGAGAGCCGATCATTGTCTTTCAGGAATGCTGGTGCATTGACTGTAAGGATTCTCACTAATCTTAAAATGGAAATTTTCAGGCTGGCCTCTCTGTCATGACCCACACTTCTCATGCTTAAACACTGCTACATCTTTGTGCACACATATAACCCTCTATCTCTGTGCTTGCGTGCACTGTGGAGTAAACAGGAGTGAATCTTGTAATTTTTGAATCTGATCAAACCACTGATCAATTTCATCCTAGGGCATACATTGAATCATTTTAATTACTTTGTTAATCAATTGATAATTAAGTGTTAATAGGAATTTTAGAATCTTGCCTTAATAAATTCCAAACTGTTGATAAGCCGAAGTTTTATACATCCACGACAGAATCCCTGGAAGAAGCAGGGAAAATTCCCAGAGATGAAACCTTTAGTCCTAGTCCTTTATCTTCTGCTACTTTTCAGGCTGCATCCCAGACCGAACAGGCAGGTCTGTGGGCTTAAATGAAATTCAATTCAGTCTTGGGTCAGGTCAAACCCTGAGCCAAATCTGCTTTGTAGGACACAGCCTTACAGATTGTTCACCCACCAGCACTGCTCCGCCAGGGAATTCCACCAACATACTCAAGTTCCAGGAGTTTGAGCCCTATAGTTAGTATTGACACAGTCATTATACTTGATACCACTGAACTTCCATCTGGCTAAAAGAAAACTGCCTCTACAACAGGCATTTTGAAAATCTAGCACAGCAGTCCACAAACAGGTTTCATATTAGTAATACAAATTCATTTTTGCAGCCAAACGCGGCACTGCATATTGTTGTGAGATGGCCTTTACAAAGACATTAATAAATCACAAATACCCTTAATAGGATAATACTACCATGAATGTGGAAAGAAATAAGCATCTGTAACCCACAGATTAAAAGAGGCAGCATATTTAATATGAAACAACGTAATGTAATGCCAACATGAGACAAGAAGATTACAAATTTCTCCAATTAGTCATACAGCCAAACCGTGAATACAAATACTCAGTATCAGCACTCTGATATATAAAGCATATCAGAAAATAGGTCAAAGTAAAGTGTATCAGGACTGCTCAAATAAATGACAATAATGCGAAGATATTATTTTGTTCTCTTTTCCTGTATGCTATCAGGATGTCGAATTCTGGCTGTATTTATCAAACAACTCCACTATTCATTACATTCCTTTTATTATTATGTTGTGATAAGACTAATACTTTCATGACATCTAAAAGGCTACCCTCAATCCCTCTTTTTGTTTGGGGGTGAGGCAAGAATCGGATATATCCTCTCCTAAACCAGCTAGCATTTTAAGATAGAAAGCACCTTCAGGAGAGTAATATTTTCCTTTAATTATTAAACTCTGATTGGCCAGTGCTGAAAAAAGACAGCATAGCCTGAGCCTTATCTATGAGAAAATACTCCCTTTACACATTATAATAGATTTCTTCAGGCCTTTTGTGTTTCTCCTGTGAGGAAAAACTCTATTACTACGTGCTGAAGTCCCAAAGGTAAAAATATGTTTGATTTAGTAAACACCCGGATTGTGTCCAATTTCTTGTGCCACCTGACTGAGTTTCAGCAGTGTCACAGCCGTACATCTTATTTGCCGGGAACGCAAATTGTTCACTTGCATAAACAGAGAGGAAAAAAAAAAAGAGCAAAGCATCAAAGCCCAAAGTACCACGAAAGCAAATTCAATGAATTTCTGTCATTGGCTAGCACCTTTCAGTTTGCCCTGTTCTTGGATTCAGGAGCTCAGAACAAATATTCGAAACACAAAGTAGACGCAAGTGCATGATTGTAACTGTAAAGAATACCACTTGAAAAGAAACTTCAGCCCATTCCATCTATTCTCTACTAAACATTAAATAATCGTTAATTCTAAAAAATATCTTGGCACCAGCAGTTTGAACCCCAGCTGGTACTTACACTAACAATTGATTATTACGAACCTTTGCCTTTCAGTCATAATGACTTGAAGTTTTTTCCTGTACCAGCAGAGCCACCACCTGCCTGCTGACTCAGTAGCAGTACTGGCATGCATGAAACAAAAAAATCTGTAATTTTTCACCCTCATTCTTCTCAGCGGTTGCTGCTAATGAAAATTATAACCAAGAGATCTATGTCAAGTTACAATGGTGAACTAAGACAACAGTAGGAATTTCAATATTCAAGCTGTATAAACTAGTTTTGATTTAATTCATTTGCAGACTATTATGCATTTTAGAGTAGGAAAAAAAAAAGATAATACATTAAATTTCATGGTGTCCTGAAAGATTCAGCCATGATCTTATGATATAAATCCGTACTTGGGGACTTAACAGTTAATCTTGTTGAATTTTATCCCAATGTCCTCGACTGACTTAGTACTTATGCATAACATCATGATTTTAGAAACCTTATTTTTTACATACCTATTTGAAACAGCCCAAGATAATGAAGAAAACATAACATACAACAAATCTTAAAAAAAAGCAACTTACTTTCAGTCCAAGTCATTGTCTTTTAATGCAAGCCATTGTTGCCTACCTTACACTCAATCTTAATTTATATAAGCTTTGCAACCCATTTATGTAATTATTTCCCACCCAAACCCCTGTGAGATGTTTCTGAAGATTGGCTAGATTAAATCTGTTCAACTGTGTTTGCTTAAAAATACTCTTTACTTGTCAAAGAAAAATACCTTCAACTGGACACACTGACTTTTTGTAAGCCCATCAATTTTATCCTGTTACTCATTTTTGCATTTGCACCTTTTAATTCCATCTTTCAGTTGTCTGCACTCCAATTTCATATGGGATTCATAATTTCAGTCAGTTAAATCTCTTTGGATTTGGCAGATACCTAAAATTTTGGGAGATAAATTCTGTAAGTCCCCTGACTTTACCATACAAAGTCCCTGAGCAACGTTTCCTCATTTACAGGTATAAGTACGTGTGCACGCCATACCAACGAGACATTTTATCTAAGCAGTGAAAATAACAATCCCTACTGAAAGCTGAATTTTTTCCTATTTAATGTTTTTACATGTACTACTGTTTTCTCCAAATATCTTTAAAACGACCTCAAAATTAGCACATGACAAATGCATTGCTTGCTATTACCAAAAATAGGGCTCCTTTCAACACACAGAAGGCAACAGTTGCTGACAGAAATTAAGTAGCCGTTTAAATCTTTGCAATATCTTCCATATTTTGAGAGCTACAGCACAATACAGGTTTCAGTTGCCCTTTTCCAATCTTTTTTTTTTCTTTACTTCCTATTTATGCCCGATTATAGGAGATCCTTCCTATTCAGTCCCAATCAACAGGTTTTGAAAGAAATTACCTTAGTCTTTTTTTTTTTAGTATATATAACTAGTTTGGAATATCATAACACCCAGTTGAGCGACATCTGGGATGAAAAACTATTTAAAGTTTTTATTTCTAATAACACCATGAAGTGCTGCTTTTCACCTTTAATTCTTGTAGTTTTCTCCAGCTGTGAAACAAATTTCTTTTTCTAAAAATTATAGAGCCTCAGAACTACAAGTACAGAATAAAAAGGCAAGTGGTACTTGCAATTCCCAGGCACCTTGCCCTGGAATGCTGTATGTACAAGAATCACACAGACTATGACTCTGTGTGTGTGTTCCAGAAAGAAAACTGAAGCATCTTGAGGTAGATCAGAACTACCGATGCTCCAAAGAATTTTCTTTACCCCCTCCCCTTTGAGGAAAGGTTTATTTTAGTAAGGACTGAAGCCCACTTCCAAGAACAAGAACAGCTTTTTGCTTTAAAAGAACTCATCTCCTAGCTAAACAGCAATACAAATTCATCTTGACTGCTATGAATTGCTTCACAGCATTGATTCCCTGGCTGCTGACCATTTTGTAAATTGGTCAGCTTAAACTCTGCAGATGAAGTTTTGAGGAAAAGTATTCTTAACAGAAGGTTAACGCTGACATTTATGGCAGAGCCATAAAAAGAAAACCAGAGGAACATACTTAGTTTGTTATAAATTATCTCTATATTATCCAGATTTGCATCTTCTGATATTTCATAAAAAACGCTGCACAATGGACTCAGTTTTTCTGAAGAATAGTATTTGTTCTTTTTATTGAAATGTTACCATCAGAAAGCATAGTTTGTTCCCATCCATAATTCAGTGTTCCCTTCAGAAAAGGCAGAAGCTGACTGTTCAAATATATTGAAACTATCATAGCCTGCAGCACCTGCTGCAATGCATTATTGATATTCAGTAGTGGCACTGACGCATTTCTACGAGCATATGCTTTCCTCTCTATCAGAGAACTCAAAACGGAAAGACGTTTCCTGTGGACTTACTTTTTCTGATACTTTCCCAAGATGGATACTTGAAAAGAGTGACCTCTGGACAATTGTTAGTGGAAAGTAGAGTAGCTTCAGGAAGCTTCCACATTTTTTTTTATTACTATTATTTTATTATTTTTTTAAATTATGTATTATTTTTTCACAACACATCTTTTCCTTTGCTCCGCAAGGGAAGGAAGCTCGGTCAGTGGGAACGAGCAGGGCTAGGAAAGCTGTGCTCACAGTTGGTGCACTCGGGGCCCTGGCAAACTCCTGTGATTCCACGATTAGTACATACTCTTGGGATAGTTTCTATAAGCCCTATCCAGCCTCTCTGAGGTCTGACCCAGCAGCTCCCATTTTTGATGCTGTAAGTCAATTATGTCTTTTCTTTTGGGACTAAAAGTAATTTTCCTTCTCGCTAAATTAGAATAAGACAGAGTTTTCCTCTCAACATAAAGCTCAGTTCATTGCTGTTTGAGAACTATTGAGCCTGTTTAAAAAGCAGTTCAGGTTCTTGAGAAAATATGAAATGCACTGTAACAACTGGGGTTGGGTCTCACTAAGACCTCAATCCAATGAAGCCTGCTGGCACCCCTCAGTCCCTTAGATTACATCACTCATGACATCAATGTTACAGCAGCAAAAGGCACGAATAGAAACGGAGAGGAAGGCATCTACAATATGTAATTCATTGCTGCAATTTTTAGATCCCAAGTGAGTTAATTTTAAAAAGATGTGGGATAATTATTTTATGTTTTGTTTTTTTTTCTTCTTGACTGGAACAATGAATCATTAGGTAAGTGAGAGCTTGAAGACACCACGCTGAGAATTGTCTAGCATCAGTAAGGAGAGAAAAATCTGATAGCAGCCTCATCAGTTACTACATAATTTAAATGGAAGCTGGAAAATCCTAAAGGGTTTTAGAATCTCATCTAAACAGCGCCATTACTCATTCTCAAAACATTTTATTGCAGTTGAAGACCGCTTTTATGCTCTCAGATAAATTTAACAGGATCCCTGTAATTTTATATTTATGTAAATATGTATGCCCCATACATAATAAAATGGTTCACTGCTAAGAGTTTAAAGAGCATCAACTTCTACAGTTCTTTTTGCATAGCACATGAGCCTTCAAATAAATCCTAGACGGATGGGCTACTTTTAATTTGAACATATCCATTCCCATCTTTCCTGCTTCCAAATCAATCCCTAATTACCATTGCAAAATTCATGCTTGGAGTTTAAAAAGTATTTAAGAAAAATATTTTAAACAGGTTCCGTTTTAACCTTCTACACTGGGAGACAATGAAACTTTTAAAGTATGACACTTGTGGGCATGGAGTTAGGAAGACTTCTCCTATACCCACTGTTTGCTCTCACTGGGCTTCCTCTTCACTGAAACCCTAATAACTAATGGCAGCAAGGGCAGCAGCTTTGAAAAATCTTATGGTACTCACTTTGAAACCCAGAGAAAGAACTATTTTGGTTAAACAATAAGCTATATATCACTGCCAAAACAATGCTAGTGCCAGCCTGACAGTGTAGTCATTGTCAGTTAGCCAGAAAACCACAATTTTAGTAAGACAATTGGGAAGTGTCCTATCTTAGCCTTGACTGTCACAGAGTTCAAGACAGTGACATCACGGACAATTAAAATGCTTGTACATTCACAACCTAATGCACTGCTAAGCACCTCATCTGTTTACATTCTCAGCACAGAAAAAAGAAACAGCAAAGACAAGCTTTACTGCTTAAAAATATCCCAGATCCACCAAAACACGGACACAGAACAGTGAATGATTGAAGTACAAAGGTCTCATGACAGATATTAATAAAAATCTGCAGCGCTATGAAGGTTGAAAGCCGGATCAAGCTCACTCTCCAATGCTTCTCACCTTGTGAATGGAAAGGAGGTACCATTTTACTACTTGAGAAGGATGCCATAACTTTGAACTGAGTGTTTATACGTGCAACTACGTCAGTCTACTGAGACACAGTGCCTTTTCACATTGTGAAAAGCTCTGCTCAAACGAATAGCTGTTATGATTTATGGTGTTGTCAAGTTTTTGATCAAATAGGCTTACAGATTTGTCTCAAACCAATTCAAGATCTGTTAGGTTAAGGATAAAGAGGTTCAGCTCCTGTAATTATCTCCTGTTTCTTCTCTCATTCCCCTGAACTCGCACTCGTGTACATGTGAGAGGTTACAAAGAGTAAGAAGTCAGGAGCATCTCTGAAGACCTCACAGTATAACTAGAGAGATTTCTGGTTAGGTTTCTGCCAGTAAATATAAAAATGACTTCACATCATCCAGCCTTTCACCTCTGTGTAAAACTCAGTCCTGAAAATATTAACAGGAGATAGCCTATGGCCTAATAGGCTTCTTTTATTCTAAATAGGGAAGAAATTCCTTAAAGGAAAGGTCATTCTGATTTATTGTTGACAAAGGTTTATTCTCAATATTTGAATTAATATTCATGTCTCATCAAAAATCCTTACTTGTGGATAGATCCCTTCCTCTGCTTTCATTCCCCTCACTCTTACTTCTGCACCCATGCCAAAGTTACATTGATTGTGGGACTATTCACAGCAACATAGTAAAACACAAATCTATTCATAGTCCTGGGCTGTGAGTGAGCTTTCTCATAATGAAGGAATAAGTTCATATCTTGTGAGCAGACTACATAAAATGTCATATCCATTATTCAAGTTCCCTCGCTCACAGATTTAAGAGAAATGAGTTATAGATTTGAGTAAATGGAATTACAGGTGACTGTAGTGATTGCAGGTTTATTACTATTCAACCTATCAGCTTTCTGATTAGGATTCATCAGATCATTGGGCTAAGAAATCTAATTCTACATTGTTCTTCAAAGCAGTTCATTTGTACAGAAAGGCATGATGTCTCAACCACATGAAACCAAATACATGCAAAAAGAATTCTGCCTGGCAGAGTTCTGTTTAATTTTTCATTGTGTAGCATAAAAAAGGTTGCAATAAGCAGTTGTGCTGCAGTATTAGGGGCCATTAAGGTGCTGGTGGCACACAGTCAAAATCCAGCAGATACTAAGTTCACGGTAAAGATCTGTTCAGGGTAACACGATAAGGGAGTCTTCTAAACAAAGGTGAAAGGAGTTGCATACCAGTTCCTGACACAATCAGGAAATTCTCAAATGGTCGTTTAATCCATTTAGTTCCTGCCATCACAGTAATGCCAAATAAACTTCTTCATGCCAGCTATCTGCTCAATGATTACAAAGCAGATGCTTAGAATAAATCAGCAAAACAAAACATCTGCGTAAAGCAGTGCTTCCAGAAACAGGTTAAGACAAAATAAAATTAATTTTGTAAAATTTCCCCATTTATATTTTCTAGACCATTCTTCTTCAGAACTATCCACAGAACCACCTTCACATCTACTTATTATTATGTATGCATTTCCTGCTTGTTTCCATTAAGCTGCTCATTATTTTTCATTAACAAATAGAACTGGAAACAAAGCACATGTAAAGCAGAGAGTTCATTTGTCTTATAAAAGTTGGCAATATGAAATGAAGTGACTTCTGTATGTACATCAATCATTTGGCTCAGGGCACTATGCCACACGTTAGGAAAATACACCGAATCCGGGGGTGTCCCAGCTACTGCAAGTGTATCTCAATCCACTGGAGAACAATTAGAAAAACAGATTAAGGCTCAGATTACTTTTTCTCCCCTCTCAGTGATTGCACCTCCCATGCCACCTTCTTTTTTCAAATACAGTTAGATTTGTATATAGGGTATAATTCAAAACTAGTATTCAGAGGTGTTTATGAAGTGCCATACTTTCTTGTGATCTAGCTAAATAGTCCAGCAGCCTGTTATCTTTCAGTTTTCCAGTCAAACATCAGCTTTTATAAGACCCAGAATTCTAACTGGAAACAAAAATCAATACAGCATATAACTGATCACAGGTGGACAAAAAAAGAATATGGGGATTTATATCACAAAAGCAATGAATGTTTTTATTTGTCTTTCCAATAACAGATTTTCAAATGAGTAAGCTTCATTCAGCTACCTACTGTGAAACTCCACAGACATTTTCTGTAATGCCCCGTAATCCACTTTGTGCAGGAGTGTTTTTAACTGGTTTTGCATCCAAGAAAAGATAGAAGAAATAACACTCCAGTACTGAACTGCAACTCTACAATGCTTTACATGATGAGAAGCTATTCTGGGTTCGCCACTGATAGCTTTTTTAGATGTACTTATCATAGAAGTCACGTACACTTGGTTATCAGTGACTTTTAATATACAAATTATCAAATCTGAAACGGATACCAAATCTTCCTGGAATTACAGTCCCTCCACTATCTCATTCCTCTTATTTCAATTAATTATTCTTGATTCCTCAGCTCTTATCAAAAACTGTTGTGCAGATGTACTTGCTATAGCATGAGGAGCTACTCCATGCTTCAAAATGAAGCATCTATCTGGAAGAGTTTCTACGCAAGTTCATAAAACAGAAAAAACATGGACTTCTTCAGAGATGAAGACACGAACCAGCAAAATCCACACATACAAAGAAAGCACCGCCCTACAGACCCTTACAACCTCTGCCATCTCCATTCTCCAAAAGTAACACCAGCAGCGCAGAAGAGCAATATCAGCACTTCAGTTCAGATCCCTGCTTTGGCATGGATAGGCTACAATCAACAGGTAGTCCCCAGGTTTCTAGTTATGTTTTTCTTAAAAACCAGCTGTCATTAATAATTCATTTAATAAATCATATTTGGATGTCATTGTGAATGATGTCACCTTCAGAAGAAAAACTGATGACTGTCTTGCATTACATATTTGGTAAGTCCTCATTCTGTCTCAGTTCACACTTCTCAGGGCTGTCAAATCTAATTTCCTGCCAGCTCCTTGTCAGAGCTCTGCTTCATGTCAGATATCAAACCCCTTCCTTGAAGCTCGCACAGCTGCCTTTTACTTCTCAGAGACGGTGTTCCCTCCACTTTCTGGAGGATGCAAGGAAGGGTGACATTCGTGGGTTTGCATCAAACAAAGCAAGCTAATCCACCAACTCATTTGTAAACGGTTTGTTTAAAAAGCAATCCCAAATGATTAAGCACTAAATAAATACATAAATCTGCAAACAGCAGAAATTTCTGCTCTTTCTGTCCTTGAACTACTTTTCACAAACTCGGTAATCATCAGCAGCTTTGTTCTGGTTATAAGCTATTGAATGTGATTGTTTTGCATATAAATTCATCTCTGCTTTTAAATTTAAATATACTTTAAATGGTATATTCAGCAAAGCAGACTCAAACACTTCCCATCAGTACAGCTGATAAAAATGGCTTTTAGAAAAGAAATCTCTGACACAGATTTTTTTCTAGAAAGTGAAAATATACTTTATAAAATGTACTTTTTCTTGAAGCTTACCACTCCCTTATAGTATTCCAACTAAGTCTAGCTGCTTGCAAGTATGACCAAGATACACCATTAAAAAAAAATTCTCAGCAGCACTAATATTAAAGGTTCCCGAAAGGAGATAGTAATATTACAAACAAAAATATCCTGTACCTATAAAACACTATTTTCAGTCCTATAACGTGTCTTTAAGCAACACAGCCAGATGTGCCTATGGAAGGCAAGGCTTATACCAGAAGAGGATACACACAATTCACGCACATTCTGCAGAGCGCGATGTCCACTATTTTCACAAACTAAGGAGGCTCTGCCTGTATTTACAGGTCAGATTTCTTTTGTTCAAACTTTGAGAATATAACTGCAATTGCTTTATCACATGGCAATGAGGATTTTATTCCTTTAAATCCAGTTATATAAAATAGAAATAGTTCATATGTGGCCATTACCATATGCCTTTTTTCACGTCATGGTCACTTCTGTGTATTTTATCTTTCCTCAAATCTGTTTGTCTGAGGAATTCTCATGCTTTTTACTATCATCAAATCTTTGTTCTTCTGGAGAAGTATTTATTGATGAAAAACATTTCTAAGAAACCAAGAAAAAAGGCATATTCCAAGTAAAAAAAAAAATCACTAAGACTATTTTGTGCATTCTCCCATTTCTCCCATTAATGCTACTTTTAATAAAAAACAAGATTAGCTGTGGAAGTTGGATTACGTAAAGTCCAAATGTGGTGATATTTTTAACAGAAATGATTAATATTAATAAAAATCTGATTACTATTATTCAGATTAAAAGTTAATTCTTAATATAAATTTTTAAAAAGAAAATAGAAGGAAGTGCAAAAGGGAGGGAAAGAAGGAAAGAACTAGGATTTGATGAATTTGGGCAAATATCTTTCTCCATTCTGCTAGCTGGAACAACAGAGTCATCATGAGAAACTTCATTCACAGAGGACCTGTTAGTAACATATTGCAGCAATGAGACTGCCCAAATACCACATGCTGACAAGAGGTAAAATCTTCACAAATATCAGTTCTAACACCTCCCAGTTGTATTGTTCGATCTGAAACAGCTTAGAGGTGCAAGAAAAACCATGATGGACACACACTTGGAAAGTCTTTGGATAAAATCAGAGAGAACTTTATCACTGCGCAGGACTAATCTAGAGTCAAAGATAATACAATAATACTATATGTAGCTCCTATATTGTGGATAACTTTATTGTGAATTAGCTAAACAAAATCTAAGCAAGCTTTGTCCTTTTATTAATCTTATTTCTAGATGACGCCCCTTAAGCTGTTTCTGTGTGGCTTCTACTGGAGAGGTGTTGAGGTTTGAAAACTTCTCCTAGGTTCTCCCAACACCAGTTTTAAGCAAATAACCAGCTGACACATTTTAAGAGGTGACCTAATTTAAGATCCCTTGTGAATGATTAATTAATTCATCATGTTGATTTATTCCATCCATTGCCTGCTTTGTCTATTCCCACTACTTCCTAAGAAAATTAAAAATTCTCTTAATTATTAAAGACTAAAAAGACTTGTGAAGTCTTTAATTTATTAAAGTATTTTTCATGGATTACCAATACATCACACACAAGTGACTTCTCAATATTAGTTCCAATAGTGAGATAATTCAGACCCCAGCATTCAAAGAAAATCCACTCAAAGACTGACTGAGCATAGCCTCTATTACTGCTCACAAGATGTTAGTTGTAGCTTGTTCCTCTGACTACAATTGAGAAAAGCAAGCTTATTCAATGCATCTGTGATGTTTTAAACAAGGTTCAGCGTGTTGTAGAGCAAAACACGTATTTCTGACTGTCCGCTAATCACAAATTATTACTAACGCTTCAAGGAGACAACTTTATACGCAAGCTATATTTTTAAAATATAGCTAGCATCTGTTGCTTTTGTTTTGAAACTCAGCATGTTCCAAATTTCATTCAGTTGGACAGCAAGTGCAGTTGGAAGGGTCTCTCAATGAAGTGTAAGCGAGTCTAGTATTTCTCAGACTGCCTGGGAAAAGCTGCCATAAATGAAGAGTTTAATTCTCCTCTTATGTTAGTTGCTTCCCTAAAGGCAAGAGAAAAGTAGACAACCAGGGCTGAAAAAGAGATCTTTTCCTACAAACACCAGTCTATATTATAGATACTTTTCCACTGTATGACAGAGAAATAGTATGAATAGCAATATATTTACATAAAGAGGTATATATTATTTATCTAAATTAATTGCAATTCTCATTTTGTGCTTCACTTAAAACTGTTCAATGTGTTTCAACCCCTGTTCTCACCCCCTCTAGTTCTTACTGTTGATAAAAGTTTCGGAAATGATTGAATTCTAAGGGCTCAGAATGAGAAAGAAAAATGAAAGCAGATGCTGTTTCCTGATTCTAAATCTCATCCTTTGTGTCACTTTTTTCTTGTGCCTTAATTTGATTATTTTACATAATTACTTTTAACAGGAATAGTTACAGAGTGCTGCATGTAGGATTTGTTTATTGCATTTTCATCTTCATTGCCTCAATTGACAAACACAAACTCCTCCTCCTTTTATATATAAAACCTGACATCTCCCCCTTCTCTCACATATCTATTTCTGCTCTGAGACCACAGTGTCTAGCACAGGATTAAACAACGAGGTATCAGCAGTGCTGAAGCAGACTGAGCCGCAATAAGCCACAGCCAAAACCATCCTTGCCCGCTGCTACCAACAGTTGGAGTCAATGAAAAAGACAGGAGACAGAGGATACAGTCTCTCATGGTTTAGCTTTGCATAGCAAAATACAACTTAAACATCAATGAAAGATGTAGTCAGCGCAGGTTTCTGAAAAGCATCTCAAGGTCTACTCTTTGCCATTTAAAAATTAGAGACAAGAAACATAAAAGGAAACTTACAGTTTCATTCTAGCGTTTCTTAAAAAAAATACCTGATAATTCAGTTCAGTTTTGTATTTCATTACTTGCCAGATGCTGGGTTGGAGAGGAAGCAAAGTCCCGAAGTTATCCAGTGCCAGCACCTAGTTGACAATACTCACATGCAGTTTATGAAGAAATAAAAATGAAGAGATTTTGTGCATCAGTCCCTTCTTTGCTTCATAAACAAAGGATTCCAAAGATCCAAACTTTCAACAGCTTACAACAAGTTTTAAGGTTGTGTGTATATGTAGTTGTGTACAGGGTTGTTTTTTTTTTTTAAAAGCATGAGATGAATCTCTGTGCTTTGAAAATAAATTTGGGTTTCAAAACAACATTAAGAAATTAAACTCCCCGATTTTAAATTACAAGTGTTGCTCAGTGTTGGCACGTTGAACTATTCTCCCACTTTTTTTTGCAAACGGTGCCAGCTTCCAACAAAAAATAAGGTGTATTCACAACATACAGAACCAGGCAGATTGTTTATATCCAGATGACTTTGGTTTCAGATATTACTTGGCCATCTCCTGGATTTCTGGTAATATTATGCAAGTGACGTATGGCAGAATCAACACTTAAGCGACCAGAGCAGGTCTAAGTTTCTAGATTATTGATTTGCCACCGTGTTAGCTTCAGAATTAATCTATGATTTGCAATGCTACAGATATGTTGTTTCATTGTTGTATACTGACACTCATTTCAATAACTTCAAAATTATACCCTTGTTTCTTAGGGAAAAGGAATAATGCTCCCTAGCCTTATTCAGTTATTGTTTAAATTAGAGCTGAAGTAAATCTTTGTAGCATGCAAAAGTACCCCTGTATTTTTATTTTATTATGCATATTAAAAATGAAAACATCATGATCTGTTCCAAGATTTTATCTGGAACATCTTCAACATTCTGTTCTTTGGTGGAATTAGCCCTAAAGCTTTCCAATGACTTTAAGTTTGTTTTTCCCCTGCGTGCCATGTTGGCCTCCTGCCATCCCTTTCAGCGCGGGGTTTTTTTTGGCTTTGCTTTTTCTAGCAAAATGGAGAGATGAAAACGTGAAAAAGCAAACAAACCATTTTCGTCTAAAACTGCATTTTGAAGTGCTCAAAAGACATTAAAAAAAATCATATCGCTAAACATAAATCAGTAACCATAGTAATACATACTAGTAGAGCTTAGCTTCACTGGCTTCAAAAGCATCCTCCAAGTAGTTGCAGGCTGCCAGTCTACTGGCCTTTTCTCTTCCAGACTGAGCTAAGTCAACCTCTCCCCTAACACCAGGTGCCCCTGGGTAGCACCTATACAGTCCTCCACAAGCTCTACTCCAATTTTTTAACATTTCTCTCGACCTGTACTCCGCAGGCCTCACCAGCACTCAGTCAAGGAGTATAGTAATTTCCCATCGTCTTATTTCTCTTTGGTTTATCATTATTTTGTGTACAATTTCCTTGCCACTTGCGATACGAGCTACACTAAACCCAAGCAAATACAAGAGTTATTCACAGGCAGACTATTTTGATTCATAATAACTGATCAATGACACAGAAAAGTGGCAAAATTTCAATCCCAGTAGTGAATATTTTCCAGTTCAGCTAGAGCCTGACAGTAGCTGAAAGACAAAAAGATACATCTAGGCTGCGAATACCTCAATACGTACTTCTGCAGCACAAATAAAAAGAATTAAAAGTAATTTCTTCTTCATTTTGAACAGCATTATGTAGTCTGACAATATCTGATTAACCAGGAAAAGCTGCATCTGTAAATGTGAAAACCAGAAGGCAGTACAAATCTAAAGCTATGCTGAATATACTTAAGCTCTTTGAACTTGCAGAGTTCTCATGTTGAATTTGATTATGTCCAAGCTTCCAGGGAAATGCTTAGCCATGGGCTGAAAAAAGCCTGAGACAGATTATACTTTTGTGGAAGATCTAATAACAAAGTCTTTTAAGATTCCCCCAGTCACATTCCAAACTGTAAAAGCAAGTTAAAGAAATATAGTATATTTTCATGAGATATTTAAAAAATAAATATTATCTTCTAAAACTGTTTTGCTGCAAAAAAGCAAACACAGTAAGCTATGATTTTGCGTACAGCTATAAAAAGAGCTATTGAGCTCTTAAGCGTTTAACAAACGAAAAATATCTGGCAAGATACTGGAGCTCCATTGTTCCACGTAAAACTTAAGAAACACACTAACAGCTGAACTATGTTGAAATGAACTGTGCCTCAAAGCACTGCTTTTTACTACCACCTTTAAAATACTTCCCTGATTTATTTATTTAATAAAGAGCTAGAATGAGACATATCAACACACAAGGGCAGTTTACCTACTGCAGTTTAGAAAACCATTCTATTATTCATTTCTATCTCAAAATCAAATGCTAGGTGACCTTTTACTGATGTATCAGCATTGTATCTCCCCTCAATTAGAATTCTGAGAGTCATGCTGAAAAGAGTTAAGGGCTTGTATTGAACCTCTCCCACAGCAAGGATCATACCTGGCTGAAGACAATGGTGGTTTGAGGTGGGGAGATTCCCCGTATTTTCGTATTGTCTGCAGCACTGCTTTTATGTTGCAAAACCAGTTTTTACTCATCAATAACTTCTATGCCTCCCATAAATGCTGTTAAGTTCATGCAAAGATTTGGGGACTGTCTCTATGATCACAGGAGGAGGTCTATAGTTCCTTTCTAGATGCGAAAATACTTGCTCAAATATTTTCCTCTTCACAGGGATAATTTTGAACGGTCTGGCAGCGTGATATAGCCATTGTCACAGCTGGAAGCAGAACAGGTCATCGACACAATACATTGATTCCCACATATTCATTTTTGTTGAGATTCTGCATTTATTTGTAAAGCCCTCAAAGTCTAGACTGACTGATTGCTGGAAAATATGGCTGATGGGAAAAAATTCTTGAAACCTAGGTACCTCAAGGGCTCATTGCAGGTTGAAATTATGTTAAGATCTTAATATCATGCACTTTTTTTTTTCAAGGCAACCTTGTCATTTATTGTGTTTTTGTCTTTTTTTAAATAAGTATTAGTAGTAGGTCATTACATACATTAAATTACTTATCCCATTTTTTTTCATAGGCGAGACTAAGAGTCATAGTTCTGCAGAATTTAAGCAACAATTCTGAATGCCTACTAATGCCATTGCTTTTCAAGTAAAAAACATCAAGTGCAATAATGGAACAAGCATCTTACTATTTTACAGTATCTGGGATAACGCAATCAATTCTTTGCAATTTGTTCAGTACACCTGAAAATGGTAAAATATTACTATAATAACTATGGAAAAAAGATTTGCAAGCATAGAACTGAGCTTTTCACCAATTGAAACTTTGCCTTTTATTTATTCTAAAGCCATCCTCCTACTAGCTTCAGTGAATGAACCCCAATTCTAGCAATTAGCTTCCTGTCCACCTTCCACAAACCAAAATCCTGACTTTTTTAGCCTCTCCTAGGAAAGCAGCTGCTGCATCGCCTTAATTATTCTAATTGCTTTCCTCTATACCTTTTTCTAATTACCTGATACATTCTTGAGATGTAGCAAGTAGAACTGCACACAGCTCTATAAATTTTAGAGTGCCAAGATTTTACACATAAGTTAAGAAATGTTTTTTTAAGCTTGAAGTGTCACATGCCGTGTTGTAGGGGAATACCTGATGGATCAGTACAAAAAGGAAGAGGAGTAAATAGAGTTTGATTCATTAAAATTACCCCACTACAACCACGGACTTGATGCTCTTTTTAAAAACATCAACACATCACAAGTACTGTGCAAAAATATGTAGTTTTCAGTAGAGGTTACAAAACAATGAGATGTTAGAAATAAATACCTGAAAACAGAAGAAAGGATAAAGAAGCTGTATTGTCATAGCTATTCTGAAAGTCAGAAATTAGGATGGACCAGCATAGTGACAACCTGACAGGAACTATTACAAGATGCTTAGAAACTGAACAACGCCTTTTAGAGAACTCAGGTGAAGCTAGAGAGAGTCACCTCTACCTGCTGCCCTCCCATTAAGACCAGACAAGAGTCCTGCCAAAGTCTATCAAGAATTCTTCCTCATCTTTTAAAAGGACAGCACGTCTTACACGAGTATTTCCTCCAGGCAGCACCTAAAAATTCTTAGGTCTAGCTACTTCAACGCCTTTGATCCCATGGAATTTCAAACACCACCTTAACCTTCCTTCTCTTTCAACAGGGAGCACACTTCCAGGAGGCAGGCAGACAACTCATGGGCAGCAGCGAAGTCATGCAACTAATTTCTACAACATGGAAGTACAAACATGCAATTTGACCTCAGCATATTGAAAAGGGGAGCAAGATGTCCAGAAATCTTCAGAGTTAACTTTTGTTCTGTGATTCTGCAAATCACACATGCTACTTTTAAGATTATGCTCATAAATTATGATTGACTGTAGCAGAGGTAAACACTTCCATAAAGTAATCAAAGTGATCTAGGTAATATTTAATGTCAAATTTAAAGAAAACAAACAAGTAAATAGCTCCTCTGCAGTCAATATCAAGGTCTAAGTATAAAAATATGCTTTTGGTAAACAAAAGGTAAGATGTTCAAAACTTGAGCACTCTATCTGGAAGACTGATGTGAGGAGAAAACAGAACTATGTTTATCACATTAAAAAGCACAGGTGGGGGAGACCGTGTATGGATGGAGGTTTTAAACTTGCTCTGCTCTCTGTGCATTCTTCTGCAGCAAATTGCAATGGATGTTGCTTCACACACACATGTACAGCCATGATCTGAGACCGTCAGCACACAAAACTCACCTAATCCCAGGAAGAACAGAAAAGGTTCTGCATCTCTGAGGTTTTTAGTTTTCTATCTCATTATGGGAGAATGTTGCTGACTCTTTGAAGAACTAACGGTAATTTAAGAAGTAATTTTACAGTAGAATAATGCAACTCTGGTGCTGTATCATAATGAAAAATCTCTATCCATCTTACTGTTCCAAACAATTCAAAGATCTAAAGCAGCATTTCCTTTGTCCGGTTGTCATTGGCGTCAAGGTCAAAGCTCCTTTTACTTTAGTGGGCTCCAAATGCATAAAATAAGGGGATAGATATTCCTTCGTATTTTCTGCTTTATTGTGAGGAAGTTAAACAGCGTAAGACGATATCGCACAAACTTCTGTAGGAATTCCACGTACATTTCAGTAATTCTAGCTGTGCTTTCTGTAAACAAGTTCATTGGTAGAATAAGGTTGAATTATGTGATGTGCCTTGTTATAAAAATATTCTTGTAAATAGAAGAAATATTTTTCATCTTTTAGGCTTATGAATTTGTGTACAAGCACAAGCGTCTATGACTGCAGAAATGCTTCTGAAGAGCAGAAAAGAAGCTCAGGCTACACCAACCAGAATTAGCATAACGACTATGGACTTAAAATTGAAGATTAAAACACGCAATTTTAAAACTTAGGGTACATCTTGACTTTTGCTGAAATAATACTCACATGCATAAGTGCAGACACAAGATTCCTCACTGGTGTTAGCACCACACGAACCTGTCCTTACCAACATCAACTAGAACTTGCAGTAGCAGAGAACCTCCCACCTCTCATGATTTCTATTCAAGCTAAACTATCGGCACCTCCAAAAATGAATACCGCCGTTTCCCTTTTCCCAGCAGGTGTCATTAAATCTACAGTTTTTCAAGAATAAAAGAACATAGCTTTATTTCATCTTTCAATCTACCCTGACTGTAATATAAAAGACAAGCAGATTGAGACTACTTTGCAGAATCACTTTATATGAGCTGCAATCTTTCGCTAAGCAAATATTGATGAAATCTGAAGATTCAGAGTTTATGGTCAACCCTACAGAGCTGGTAGCACATGGCAGTTCAGCTACTCTATAATGGCAAAACCAACAAAATATTTGTTCGTGATAGGAGTTTACATCTTAGAGTCAATGTTTTTCTAGAACAGCCATTCATTTTGCTGATTAAAAATTTCTTACTGGTCTGGCAAAAGTTAAATAAAATACAGGATTAAGTATTTAAAATATGAGTTCCTAAGACCTTAATTTGTATTAATGCCCCCTTCTTAAAGTTTTTGACAGAATTCCATTCATAATGAAGTGTTCAGAGGTAATTATTTCTCTTTCTTCTGTGTGAGTTATGAGAATTATTTATATACTCAATCTTAATATCATAGCTTCATTGCCTAATAGAAAAAATCCACAGGATATGAATCATTCTAAGAAAGAATTAAAATTTTTTCTTCTGTTTTAAATAAAAAAAGAAAGATTAAAAGATTTCTAATGACATAAAATCCACACTGCTGCAGGCTCTGCTTGCAAATCAGAGCTCTTGCTACGTAATTCAAAGCTACTGGTTCATACTGCTACTCTCCTTGCCTGTAAAGCTATAAACTACAATGCTGTAATGATTAGTTAATGAAATAGTGGAGCGATAATGAGGCTATAAGAAATGTAAGTTAAATTATTAATTAAAAAAGGTAAAGAGTAAGTAATGAAAGTAGCAAGTTACATGGCTCTTTCTGTAAAAGAATGGTCAAAAGATATAAACGTAGGCAGCAGCCTAGCACCTTGCCTCCAGCCTGCGGTCATGCTGTAATGAAACTCCTGACATTACAAATACATTCATTTGACAGTTGTTCTCACTCATAAAATAATGGGCCATGCACAAAGCTTATTACAAATTGCAGATAAGCTGTAAAAGCTATAAAAATTTCTACTGACATTTATTGCCAACGAGTAGCTTGAGGATGTTGATACATATTGATAACAGTCTGCTTTGTGACATTTGGAAAGTTTACTCCTAATTCACTTGAAGAATATGCAGAGACAGTTTTTTCTACCATACCTTTGAGTCATTAAATTGTTGCAATATCCACCTGTATTTCTAATGGATTTTTACCTATTCCATAGATATTTTTCCATCTGTGTTGTCTACGCTTACCCCCAAAAAGCCAGTTTTTCTAATAAGAAAAAAGGCAGGTTCTCATGAACATTCAAGTTAATTATAAGTGCAACAAGACTTTATTTACAGTTATAGCATCCACAATAAATAGTATTGTTACTATACAAAATCACTTCAGAGAGGAGAAGATTGCACGCTTGCCATTACATATGCGCATCTGCTTATTATACAGACACATGCCAGACAAAGTAACATGGAAGCAATTCTACCTCTTCTACCCCTAGTTTTAGTGATTGTTTGGAGGCACTAAAGAAAGGTTATGTTTGATACAAGCAACTTCAGTAAAGACCTGATCCTGTTCCTTTGAAGTAAGCTGTACTTTTGCTATTGTCTTCCTCAGCACAAGAGAACTCAATTCTAATCTCCTAGTGCACGTGTGCTTCAGCAGTGCTCAAACCATCTTTCCTTTCCTTTGAATCAGAACTGGCAACATTTTTTTTTAAAAACCCAAACATACAGAACGTAAACAAGTTAAAACATTTTTAATTAGTGAGCTGAGACTCGCCCATGCTCCACCTTGCCCCATTCCACTGCCCAGGACATTATCATTTAAAAAGCATGTGTTTTTCTGAGTTTGGGAACACTCAAAAACTTTGACTGCACTTCAGTTCATCTCTGAGCCTCGTAAAATTACGGGTAATGATCTTCTAATACCTCTGCAAAAAGCATTGAAAAATGAGGCCTGAAATTATCTTGTGATAAGATCAACACATTGACATTTGTGATATTTTTTAAACACTATCATGACAAGTTCTGAACACGTTTGACAAAGTATTACAGATAGAATTGTGTTTTATCGCTTCTAACTTTCAAACAAGTGAACCAAAGAATAGTGTGTTTCTTTTAAATAGCATTAAAAACACTGAGGGCGAGATTTTATCTGTCACATGTGAAAATGCTACATTTACAATTGGACTCATTGTACTAATCCAGTCATTGGTTTATTATCTACAGTTCCTTTAGGAAATGTCACAAATCCACAGGAGGTCCTTGAGCTTTAAATTTTGCATTTGGATCTTTGATTTAACAGATAAAAGACATAAAGTTACATTTGCCCAGACATTTCCCAAGTGACTCTACATCTGCAAAAGCCTAGAAACAAGTTAATCTAGTCAGCATATTGTATAAATTATGATCAATAATTTTTGATTCAAAGGGGCTTTTTAAGGCATAAAGATGAAAATATTTAGACTCAAAATAAATCACTGGGGACCCACAATTATTTCCTGCCTGTTACTTATATGCCATGCAAGCCTTACATGTAACAAAAATTGAGGGATAAGAGTTTGGTCCCAGAAAGCTGAAAATACCTAGCCCCGATACCCACACACTAGCCTTTTCAGAAAATCAGTTGTGTACCACAAATCAAACTTGACCAAATATCTTCGTACTATTTTGACTTCGTGCAAGAAATGTACTAGCAACGCTATGCAAATCTTCCTCCGGGATGAAGGACAGCTAGAAACTGAATACTGACTAGATTCAAGGAGAAGATACCCTTTCTGCAGCCAAGTCACTTGGCTTTATCAAATATGCATTAATTAGGACCTTTTAGTACCTAGCTCCACTGGGAGCCATCAGAAGCATTTACTACTTGCAATCCAAGAGAAAAATTCAGAAAAACAAAGCGTAGGTACAAAGAAATGGAAACAAATACAGAGCAGCCTGCCCCAAATGCATTATCCCTAGATTCAGAAAACCAAGATGCACTTCAGGATACCACTGACAAGCGTGTCTTAAGAATTATAAATAGGCCAGACTAAAATAACTTGTAAAGATAGAAAGTGGTAAGAATTACATATTTGATTTATTTTTAATTTTAATCTTGTCAGAGAAATCATGACACTGAATACTGCCCACCAACGACTTCCCTTCATGATAAAGAAAGCCTGGAGCTGGGTATAAACTAGTTAAACCACAACAACAAAACCCCACAAGGACATATTACTCCAATAGAAAAAGTGGAACAAAAGAGACCAGAAATACCAGTTACTGTGATACAGGAAAACATTTGTTGCAGAAAATTGCTAGGGCTTTCAAAGCAGCAATTTTCAGGCTATGGAAAGACATTGCCATGTTCTTTCAGATACAAGCGCTGGAGAAAAAGGCCTTTATTGCAGCACAGACAAAGTCTTTGTTTGATAGACAGAGTCATCCCCACACCTCAGCCACAACCTAACACTGCTCTGGAGAGGTTGCTTACTCTTAATCTAACTCTACATTCACAGGTAGAGCCATTCCTGTTCCTTAATTAGTTGCAGATCTCTGCTTCCAAACACAGAAGATGGAACTGCTAAGAATCAAGCCAGAAAAAAGATTTCATATGCAAGGATGCAATTCTAAACAAATGTCTTGGAAGAAAATTTTCCCTTTAGTTCAGAATACCCTTTCAGAATATTTCATCTTGTTAAGTTTTCTCCCTCTTCCATGGATAACTGATTCTATCCTATTCACACAAGTAAAAAAATCTGATACAAATACCACTGTGGCAAATTGAATATTATGATGAGAATCTACCCCTTAAAATCCCAAGGTTAGCAAAGCATTTAATTATTCTTGAGGTCTGATTAAAGCTGTTAAACATGCAAGTGTTCTGGCTTATTTTTACTTACTAGAATATGTACTCTGACTCAGGAGTTACCAGCTCCCACACACTTTCAACAAATCACAACCTCTCTAAAATATAATCTTTTTTCATAATAGCATAGCTGCAATGAATTTGGGGTACTTTGAACTCAAACATGGCTCTATTTGCTTTTAAGGAACTTGCTCAGTTTTTTTGGCACCAGTAAAAAAAAAATATACAGGATTTTAAATGGACTGGACAGAATTTGTGGTGTAATCTCTACAACTCCTATATAATTCTGAGTGCTCTTTGACCTTTCTCCACTGCAAAGAAGTTCAGCATTTAGAAAGAAATAAGAGGAGTCCAACAAACAGTTATTGTTTCCATGAAGCCAGCCTCACCCCACACTTTCCCTGGCTTACAAATGGACTCAATTATCTCTTGCTAAATGACAGCTTCATCTATATCATAAGAAAGGAACAACAATCATAACTTAAGTTCTTTCACTGAGCTGGTTTATCGTGGAGGCATTCACTGCAAAAACGACCATGCCATTTGAACACGATGCAATCAGCTCCTAGTTACCACCCAGCTATTGCAGTTTTAACTATGGGGGGGGGCATGGGGTTGGAAATAATCAGAGAATGCAACACATGAAGAGATTTTTTTTTTCTTATGTTAGATCTAGCTACACCAGTTTCCTCATTCAGCAAGCAGATGAACACTGAAATGGCCCATTCTTTTAATATTTTTTGTGTGCATTATAATGGATGGTCATACTTCCTTAATTTAAAATTAATTTAATTTTAAAGTAAAAGACAGAGTACACTTCCTTATTATATAGTTCCCGATACCTTGAAATTACTATCCTGTTACAACTAACTACACAACACATTTTTATTTTATTGGGGGTAGATTTTTGAAGGTTACTGCTATCACAAGGAAAATACACCTTCTTTCAAAAGGCTAAACAGGAACTTAGGCACTATCCTATATAATAGCCTTTCAGTTGTTTCAGTATGAAGTTTGGAAGGATTAGAGGTAGTTCATGCACTGCACAGTTTGCTAAAGCCATATAAAATTGTTTGCAGCAATTTTATTATATTTACTACTACCCCTAAAGACAGAGCTGAACCACCTAAGTAATTTTATTTATGAGTACAGAATCAGTTTGAAGTGAGAGACCAGTGTTAATTCTTTGATTACAGCATTTTCTGCTTCAGAAAGTTTTCTCTCAGTCTAAAGTCATTTGAAAAAGTGAACCACGGACCACGAAGAAACCAACCCCATAACAGAGAAAAGAAGATGAGACAAACCTGCCAATATTTGCAAACAGCCACAGACAGTCCTGGCAGTCACAGCGCCTCGCTGTCAGGCCTCATAAATTAAGCAGTGCTACGCGTGGCAAGTAGCTGCGTGGTGGTCCTCTAAGGAACACAGTTTTTATAGGCAGCAGTAATGGAGATTAAGTAGCTCTTCTCCTTTCACTGACTCACTACTGAATCAATGCCCCAGTACTGGTAATAAGGTAACTGGGGGACACTATAGCAATCATTAAGCACTAAACCAGAAACACTGGGGTCTAACTACGTAAGATAATTAAACACATTTTGGTTTGGGTTTTCCTTGGTTTTTTTTATTAAAAAAAAAAATTATTACAATCTTGAACTAAAAAGCGACATCCATGCAGAATTTCGGTAAGTGCTTGTTGACCATCTGAATGGTCGTGCTGGTTCCAGTGACCACCTGCCACCCACCCACCATGTAAACCACTCTCACAAGTCCACTTCATCATGGACTTCATATACCCTGCAAATTAAGGGTCCAAAGCAGCTGGCTCATACACCCAACATATTGCTAGGAATTCTGTCTTATGATTTTAAATAATTAGAATTGGAAAAAAATTTCTTTGGCAGCTTAGCCCAGCTGCCAAACACCAAATCCCTCATTTCTCTAGTTTTAACTTCGGATCCATGTGAAATATATGAAGCAATAAAGCTTTCCATAATTTAAGTATTTAGTTAAACACAAAAGGTACCTTGATCACACCAGTAACAATTTAAAAATTACGTTGCTTAGTATAGTCCATCACAAGAGAGAGACGGGTTAAAAAAAAAAAAAACCACCAAGTTCAGGTCACCTTGTTGTGAAAACGGAAAGTGAAATCCTTCATCTATTGCTTAAGTGAGGGTCAAGTGCATTGAAAATACAGTCCCCTCACACATTCTTCTTTAGTTCAAATGCATCAACAGAAAAATGGCCATCTTCAATGGGTTTGGCATGATGTAATTTTAAGGCACACCCAACTCCTTTTTCACTTCACATTTATTATCAAATGTAGAGCTGACATTTGTCTTTTCACCTTTTAGAATCGTGTTATTCTGCTCTGTTTTTCTTTTAACATAATGCTGATGCTTCATCACACTATAAGCCTCGTTTGCCTTTATTCTGATACAAAAATTTCTAAACCAGAGTAATATATATCTCTGGTAATGACAACTGGTTTTCCTTAGAAGGACAACACTTCATTGCAAAGACTAACCTTTAAAAGTGGCATTAATGTATTCTGGGTTCTGATCGGGTCTCTGAATCAGATCTTAAATCCAAAAAAAAAGTTAAAATTCAAAGAAAAATCAAAATTCAACACAACACACTCACAAACAAATGTGCAAAACTAGAAAATGCAGTGGCAATTTATATTTGTTCTTACTCTTCTAGTTTGATATATCATCTTCTAAATTATTTTGGTTTTCAGCTGACATCTGAAGAGGCAATAACAACATTCCTGAGAAAGTACCCATGCACTACTGTGTTAAAGGGTTTTTTGCCTTTTTTTAAGTAACATCAGAATCCACAAATTGCTCTGGTTCTTTCTATTTTTTTTTCAGACATTTTATTAAGATATTTTAAGATTTCTGCACCTAATCAGGTGAATTTAAAAGAAATACAGATAACGTCAGCAGAAGTAGTAAAAGTGCTTCTACTTATGAAGTGTAGTGCTAAACAACACTTTGCGAAGGTTTAGTCTTATTTTCATTCTGTACAGAATATACAAAAGGTCAAAACAAATTGCCTAGAGGCATATCAGAAGCACAAATTGTATGCCTCCTGTTGCCTAGACATCATAGTGGTTTCTAAGGTAGCCTGCTTAAGGACTGAACACCCACCTCTGACTTCAACAAACCACATAGTGGGATTATTGCCCCAGCAGTCAGAGGATAGAAGTGAATTACAACTTTTCCCTCCGCATCATACTGCTGCGTAAGGGTGGCCACGAGGACTTGTAAACTCTCCAAAGATATGACCTAGTTCAACGCAAGATTGTGAAGGTGTCTGCTAGTTGTTTAGTGTTTCATACAATATGTATGTTAGCATTTCAGAATTGTTGTACCTCAAACTATCACGTTCATAGCATAGAGACAGACTATTTTTAAAGCACTATTGCATTCACTAATTGGAATTAAATTTATTTAGAGAGGACATTGACCAGAGGTAATCAGAATGTCTGGTTACAGAGCCTACACAATACTTTTAATATCTCATCCTCATCGAAGAAAAGATTAGTCATGTGGAATTAATGTATGGCATTAATAACAATGCTTATTTGTAAAAGGAAAGATGCCGTAGAAAGGATCTCCATTCATTTCCTTTTATAATGCCTTCAGTTTGGAAGTGCGGTATTTTTTTATTTCAGTGATAAATCTAGAAACACTTAAGCTATTACAAAGAATTACATCCTATTGATGAAATGCTGCAGAGCTGTTCTATTGCAGTCTAATGGGGAAAAGACACAGTGAATAATAAGAAATCATATGAAGACAAACATCTTAATTAGCTAGATTGTACTATAATTCTGTTGTAAATTTTGTAGCACTATTACAAACTGTTTCATTTAACATAAGAGTTCAAAAGACAGCCATCCAGTAAATATCTATTACAATATTTTACAATGCAAGAGCCTAATCCTATTCCCATTAAATTCTCATGGACTATAGAAAGAAACCCAACGTGCAAGGTCAGCTATAATACCAAACTTATTCTTTTTATATCTTCATTTGGGAAGCGATGAGTATCCATAAATCTCCTACGTATAACTAAAGTTAACTAGCATTTACCTCATTTCCATATTTCCTTTTACCTCATCCCTCATAAGTGATTATCAACAAAAAACTGTGGAAACTGAGAAGGTTTTAAGCACTAGATTTTTGATGTTTTCTGGAGGTCTTCTTACAGAATCTACTTC
Organism: Phaenicophaeus curvirostris; assembly: GCF_032191515.1. NCBI lineage: Eukaryota > Metazoa > Chordata > Aves > Cuculiformes > Cuculidae > Phaenicophaeus > Phaenicophaeus curvirostris. The sequence goes on along the minus strand of NC_091404.1, from coordinate 18,349,888 downwards.
AGCAGTCAGGATCTCTGCGCACCTCTCAGCCAATGCTACTTTTATTTACTCATTTTCAGGCCTAAATTTTCTGAAAATTTTCAGTATGCAGAAAAGCCCATAATACTGAGCAGCTGGAAGGGGAGGAATAAATAGTTCCTGTTATATAAAGGACATGAGCAGTTTCCTTGTTCCCAGCTTAAAACAAACAACAAGTGCTGCACTTTATCCAACTTCTAAACCCTTTTCCATTACAGGCAAACAAGTCAGCTTGTTATAAAAACAGTGAAAACATTTTTTTCATGAAGGATCTTCAGAACTCTCAAAATTATTTTATAGTGACATTTAGAATTTTTCTTCCTCTGCTTTCTTTTATTAGCACATTTTAGTTAATTCAGTATACTTCCTCAGAACTGTCTAAAAGTGAATTTGGTTACAGTTTCCTTGATCAAATCCAGAAAAAAGCTCTAGAGGACTTCAGACACGTATCTGTGCGTGATTTATAACTTGCTTATTAGATACCAGCTATCATTTATCGTGTCCTGGAAGCATTCCCTGTACTTAAGTTTCAAATGTCTCTGTTGTCTTTATATTTAGCAGGTATCCTACAAAAACCTCTTTTAACTTGATTTTAATTCTAAGCTTATAAAAGGACCTAGGGACACAAATGAGATTTAAAGTCCTTAAATAAACAATTGTGACATTCAAACCTCTCAAAAGTTCCCCAAAGTTCAGAAAACCTTAATTCTGAAAGGATGGTTTTGTTGAATAGTTTGCAGTGCCTAGAATTCTGCAGCAAAGCATACTCAGAAGCAACTTAGTTTTATAAAAGCTTCTTTTTCCTTCTTCTTTAACAACTCCAGATGTAATCTTTTTCATTTTGTCAGAATCCACAGATCCACAGATAAGCTGTATCGCGATCCGCCTAGATAGAAATTTCTCATTCCCTGCCAACAAGGCCACCATTCAATACATAGTCTCATAACTGAAAACATTCCTCAGAAAAATGCAATGTGCTTCAGTTGAAGACTGACAAGCTGAGAGGCTTTGGTGGTGGTGTTGGTTTTTCATTGGTTCTACTCATTTTTAATATGGGATACTGAACATTCTAGGAAAACCAGAGCACAGAGCAAAGCAAACTAAGTTTTTTTTCGGGAGCGGGGCTAGGGAGAAGGGAAGGAAGAAGCCACTTGAACATTCCTGGAGACATCAGATACTGTTTTGATACCTTGGTTAGGGCTGTCTTATTGTGTAACATTATGGGCAGTGATACACAGAAATCAATAACACAAGTGGAAGTGTTAAACAGGAAATTGCTAGATCAAACACAATATTTCATTACCTTTCCCAGATGCATGGTTTTGTTTTGTTTTTAATCTGCTCCACTAATGACTAAAAACATCAGAATCACAGTCTGTGGCTTGCACGTTAACACACAATTATCAAAGAGCGCTTCCTTGAATATCATTATTTCCTTGTACTTTGTAGGAATTTGCAGCCTAGCACGTCTGTGCATTAAGCATTTCCCAATATGCAAGGTGAATCAGAGAAATACAATTAAGGTAAAACTAATGAAAAAGGACTCTTTGAGAGCACTTCAACATAGTCCACCCATTTCTGCAATAGTCTTTCTGGCTTTAGAAGTTATGAGAAACTAGACTCAAAAACCTTTGAGAGTTTACCTGTAAACAGACCTATGAGGAAAGTAAATATCAATGATATCTCTGTGGCAAAAATGAAAGTCCAAAAATTAAGTAAAACTAATGACTTCCGGAAGCATGAGTGTTACCCAAGAGGTGGTGACAGGCATCAGAAGCCAAACCTTCCGTGGCAACAGTTTAAAAATCACAACACTATTTTACCACAGCTATAGTGTTGTGAACTGATAAATTTTCACACCCAAGGATATACAGTAATACAAGCACAATGAAGAGGAGATGCAGTCAGACATTATCGGTAATGAGTTTTCACTGTCTTAAATGCAAAAAAACCAAGGAAGGGCTCTCCTAGGCAGAATTTCTTGAAAGGGGGAGTTAAAAAAACAAATATGCTGGGCCTTCTAGGTGTTTGGGTTTTTTTATTACCCAGTTAACTAGAAATCAGTATCAAGGAAATTTTCTGTCAGAAAATATCAATAATCATACAGAAGCTACAGTTACTTTCACATCCCAGCAGTGCAGTATTCTTGGCTCCTGCATATTAACATTTCTTCGAAATTCTATTGCACATTTTAACTTTTCAGGGAGTTTAAATGTCTAAGTTAGATTATATGAATAATGCAAGATTGCTAAATTGTCCTCCTCTCCATACTGACTGGAAAGGAAATTTAAATGAATTACACATCAGTGATTTATCTAGAGTCCACAGTCTGAATATCCAACCATTTATCTGTTTAAGTTCTACTTTGGTTCATAACGATATGAGAATGTCTGTCTTAGTTTGTTAGGCCAGGTAGAACTACATCCTAATGAAATTCTGCCTTTACTTTTCACAACAAAAGCTGATAAAAAACTTAGTGAATGTATGTATGTATAATGCTGACCTTATTTGACTGCTCTGGTTCTCAGATATTTACTTACAAAGCAGAATACCCACATAGCCTCAAGTTAGCAGGGCACACAAAATTAATAACTTGGCATAAATTCAACATGCAGGTCACAGACCCACAGAAAGGTAGGGGTTGGAGGGAACCTCCAGCGATCAGTCAGCCCAAGCCCCCTGCTAAAACAAGTCATCAAGTACACTGTCTTTATGAAAGGAAGTAAAAAGGAGAGCAACCCAGAACTACCTAGAAACATCAGTACTAAAGGTGATAATAAAGTAAAGCAATGTCATTGGGAGGCTTGCTATGCAGTTGGCACATAACTAAGCTATTCATCACAGAGGTAGTTATGATGTCCAACAGCATGTTATTTCAAAGAAGCATCAGAAGTGCCAGACAGAGCATCAGAGCAGGAACTGACAGATCTGTAACATAGGCCTGTAGTTCAAGATACCAAGCAGATGCACCTGTGATGTGTCATCAGATTCTCTTTTGCATTTACTTATTGCAGATCAAAGAATCGACACAGGGGATGAAAAATTGCTGGCTCTGATCTATCACAAGGATTCTTTGAACCGAGGCTACATTTAAGAAAAATAAATCAATTTCTTTATTACGCCTCAGTGCACGTATCGGATCCAAGAATTTCTAGATGTGCAGTTTGTCAAACCCTATAAGCTCTATTGAATTCTTATTCGCACCTTGATCAGATTTTCTCTGGACATCGTCATGGACTCCCTATGAAAGTAGCTTTGTTGTTGGAATAGGTCAGAAAAGCAGCATCTAGCTAGCTACATTCTTACTTCTTGGATGCCTTTTACACCACGACAGACTGCTGGTGTGCAGGCACAAACCAAGTCATTTAGCTTTCACTTTGAGTGCTAAGCATTCGGATGAAGCTGTGTAAAGAAATATTTATCACTCCTCCACCCTACTACCCACACAGATATCCCGAAGGATCCATTCTCCAGATTATCAGTTTAGTACCTGCATAACTACTGAGCTTAAAAATTATTTTAAGATGAGAGATATGCACATGGGGTCAAGGAAGGAGTTCAGAGGGAGATTTATTAGAATTTATGCGTTTCATTTTTTATATCATTTACTAGCATCATGTCTGAAGCACAGCATAGCACAGAAGAAAGTCAACATTTTTTCTTAAACAACACTCCCCCCCGTGATTTTTTTCTTCCTCTCAAACACAGAGTCACAGTCTTCCAGTATCTGTGTATTCACAGTAGGGGCAAACATTTCTATCTGTATCCTTGGTCCCTCACCCTTTTGATCTCTTTTTACAGATCTCTCTTGAGAGTAATTTCATTTATTAGTACTTATATGTAGGTAGCTTAGTGCTTAACAAGTAAAGAAATTCATGATGGTATTGTGATCGGTATGACTGATCAATAAAAGAAGCAAATCTTAATTAATAAACAACTGTGCAATATTTTAAACCGACTGCTAGTGGACGTCTAAAGGGAATTTCTTCCTGCTTCTCACTCTCTTCCCACCTTAATAGCAATTTTATCACTGTTACCATGCTTTGTATCACACTGACTAAATCTGAAGCCTTTTTGGCTACAAGCAGATACAGCACTACCTGTGCACAACTTCTCTCCCTTCTACGTTACATACTGCCCTCCAACTCTTCCTACAGTCACAATCATCATGGTAATATCTAAGAGAAGAAAAGTGGGAATCCCACTGTATTCAATTCTAGACCATGCAAAGATAATTGTCTTGGCAAGCTTGTAACATAAAAGAAGCAAACTAGATTAAGGGTATATAGAATACGTCCTACAGGCAGAGGTCACAAGCCACTGTAGCTGGCACATTATCATTTACAAAGTATTTTATTTTTTTAGAACACTGAGTTTGTTTGAATTATGGGAAAAATAATAAAAAAAATGTTTCTAGAAAGCTCTTGAGAAATTCACAGAAATGGCGCATCCCCAGAATGCACACCAAGCTCTTAAGCACTTCCAAAAAAAGAAGGAAGAAATCTTCTCTTCCAAGAAAATGTGGTTTTGCCACAGTATTTATCTTCTCAGGTCAAGAAGATATTTAAGAGGCAAGAAAGTTCCTCATCTTTTAATCATTTCTCCTATTACCCTCATTCCCTAGTGGTCAATAGACAAGTATCTGCTACTGACTTGCTGGACAGAGTAATATAACAAATCTTTTGGCTCCTGAAGACAGAGAACTCTTAAGAACTTCTCTACTAAACAGATGCCACGACACTCCAAAGAAATATTAAACTCAAGGAAATATTAAGCTTTTACATCACAGACTAAACAAAAGCCCAATTCAAAGAAGCACCTAATGGAAATAGATATCTTCAGATGAAAAGTGTCCTCTTTTCCTCAATAGTGACTTGAGTCCAAATGAGTCAAGTGGCATAAGCTTATAAAGTCACAGACAAAGTCCAGTTAATCTACTTGCAACAGGCAAATAAAAGTTAATGTGATGATCTGAATACAAGCGTAACATTTGCCAGAAGTGGTATCATTAATTGGTCATGTCATATGATGTCTAAAAAATGTAAGAGGATTTGAGACTACATCCAAATATTTAATATCAATTTTAATCCAGATGGTAAGCAACACAGAAAATGATAAAAATAAACCTGAACTGATGTTAAGTGTACATGCACCCTCAGATGAGTGCCAGATGTTCAGCTATTGCAGTTTTATGCTTCTTTCAAACACTTGTGCCTGTTAAGCACATGGACCACATGCTCTTTGTTGCTGACTAGGTGCTGCAAAATTCTGTGAAGATGTTTAACGTGTCATAAATCTAAAAAAAAACACCCATAAACACACGGAACACATGCATTTTAAGTGCAAGAGCAGTGAAGTGACAAATATCATTACTGATTCAAATCATTATGTTTCCAGTTGCTAGCTCCAGCCATGAATCAGACCTGTGTAAATTAGCAACGCAAAAGGCTGAACTTCTTAAACAGGCTAAGCACTCTTCTATTCCTTTGTCAGGGCTAAAAAAGTATTTAATCATTTACAAGAAACAAAGCAGCTCTAACAAGGTGAAGCTATTAGAATGAATCAGATGAATCACTGTTTATCCCAAAATAACCAATAATCAAGTGTTCCCACCTGGGAAACAGCCAAGTTAAGATCCCTAACTTGAAATAAGCAAGTCAGAGACTTACAGAGGAGATACTCAAGTGGAATGCAAAAATACTCAACATAAATAGCAATAAATTAAAAATACCATCTTCCTAACTGTATTCAACTAATGTTCAAAAAGTATTTATCCTTGCCACTATCAATGACTTTCAAAGCGACATATTGTATTACTAGATTTAGCAAAGAAAGGATGCAACTCAGTATACACAATATAAATTTGACAGCAGTAATGAAAGGATTCTCTCATAATTATTTATTCATTTAAATATCTCTACCTTATTTTAGAAGGTCATTTCTGCTTACTTTTTCTATTTAGCATATAATTTTCACAACTAACCAAGGAGCTGAGAGGAATCTGACAAGAATCTAAACTGTTCTACTTGTTCATCAACACTATGTATGCACATGAATGTTTACTTTGGTTTTAGATTAGAAATACCATCATAATCACGAGAGCACATAGAGAAACAAACAAAAGCCTCACTCAATTCAGTAACATCTGTATTATGCGCTTTGGAATCAGAGAATACTAAGTATGCAGAAGTTGTACCAGTATCTAATTCTAATAGAGATAATAGGAAAGTGATGAGGCTTAATGTTCCACTAGCTATAAAACAGTGTAACTCTCTAAGGATAGATATTAGCATTATGGAGTTGCAGTCTTGTTTTTTAACCATTTGGTTTGTAGGTAAACATTTCTAGTGCAATTACAGAGGAAAAGGCATCCTGTGAGCTGCACTGAGCAGAGGGGAAGGGCAGGCAGCTTTCAGCAGCCTAAATCTCTGCTGAATGCTCCCGTTAGTGTGGAAAGAGATAAAACGTCCCATTCCAAATCTTCAAACACACACGTGTGCAGTCCTCATTCTTAATATTTTTGAGGTTCAATACATTTTTATGTTACAAAGCAGGAAACATATTTGCATTAGAAAGGTGTTCACAGGTATGTATTTGCAAAATCCTCACTAACAAGAAAAGTTAACAAAGACTTGTAACAACAAGATTACAGCAAAAATTCCAAGACAAACTCAGTTCCTGGATAAAATCAACTTCAATGGGAATTGTGTGTGCCTGCACAGTTGCTTGTAGTTCCCATATGTTTGGAAATTCTTACGAACAGAAGCCACAGCTTCCTCTCAGAACTCAGCTTCTCAAACTTGTCATCACTTAAGATGATTATTTCTGAGACACTAGGGAAGTTAGGCAGCTTTAGTATAGCATTGGAGGCAGATTCACACCACAAATTTTGTACTTACTTGGATACTGAAAAAATCTACAGCCCCCTCTAATTTCAGAACAGTTCTCAGACTCAGTTATGCACAGACTGGCCACACCTGCCATAAGTCAGTGAGTTACAGCACAGTACATCTTACACATAAAAATTTCAGTTATAAACATTTTCTGCTGTGCATGAGATTTTTTTTTATGACCTAGAAACTCTTTCTTAATACAAAATTTATATTACAAATAATATTTATTTTTAGTATTATTTATATTACAACTCCCACCTATTGTTTTGTGGGTTTTTTTTTTCCAACTCACCTATAAACTAGGATTTTTTCCTCACATAAAATTCTAAGATTCCCTCTCTGGGATGCCTGTTCCCACTGGCCATCATTTTAATGATATATAATAGTAACCTGTCTTGAGAGAAGGGTCTCTAATGATATATAGCAGCATAATAGGTTCTCACAGCACACTGAAGACATGTTGCAACTATACATCATCAGAGAAGCAGTTGGCAAGATGAGGAGTTCAGGGGATACACATGACCAGAGTACAACCATAAAGAAAAATGAAATAGAACCTCAAAGCCCGTTCCAGTGATTCTGTCTGTCTGCGGCTGAAGGTATCCCCAGAGCCAGAGGTTTAAACACCACATGAATTCTGGTACAGGCCTACAGTGACAGACCTTTGGTGAGAAGGAAAACCCAACAACCAAAATATCTCCTTCTAAATATAACTGATAGTCTAACTCCCTTCTGCTGTTAGTATGAAACCAACTTTATTCACTAACATGCACATTTTCAAGTGCAAAAGCTCTGATGATGAAGTGCTCAAGTTACATTTTAGAAGGTAAATAGTGAAGTATTAGTCATTGCGTCTTAAAACATGAGCCAGAGCAAACAAGTATTGATAACACGAACTTTGCTTTTTTCAAGTGACTTTCTAATGAGTCACATGTAAATGATTTGTGGATAATCACGTACAGCTTCCAGACTAGTATTCAATACTCTGAGCTAATTAAATTTTGAGGTTATGTCGTCAATATTAACAATTTCTTCAGCACTTCAATTCTTGGAGACTGCCCTGCTTACAATAAAATAAACATTTTTTAAATCCCCAAACAAATTTAATAACAATAAACCCAAAAACTGATCTATGATATAAAAACAGTTAGTAACTACAACTATTTCTAACAAGAAACAACCAAACAGTTTTTCCTTTTGTTGGCTAGAAGCAGTGGAGGAAATTACAAATCTGCAAGACAGTTCAGATTGACCCAATTCTGTGATTGTCAGAGTAAAAATTTTTGCCAAGCCATCCTTACTACTAATGATAATGATCCTTTAATGTGATTTTATGCCCTAGTTGCATAATGAAATTTTGTGTTGATATGACTCCACTTACATGGATCTGATTTCAGAAGAAAATTTTAAGGACTTAAAAGTGGTCTCTTTTTCAAAGAAAATAATCATTCACCATTCCCTCTGAAGTCAAACCTGCAAGGAACTCAGCCAGATATTTAGATACCTTTTTTTCAATAAGAAGTGATAATTTTAGCCTTATCATGTCAATACTTTCCACCAACTTCATAAGCTTGCACTAGATAAATTATTATGATGAAAATTAGAGATACCATTTCAAATTAAAAAGTAATTATCAGTAAAGAACAACATCTAGCTAGAATATTTCATTTTGTGATCATTTCTTGAAAGCATTTGATATTGGTTCAGCAAACGTACAGGATATTGTCTTCTATGTAGATTTTTTTCTCCTAGTTAATTTTTCCTTAGCAGCTCTTTATTGTTCTTCTATTTAAAAGGTAACTCTGCTTACAGTCTGCTTTATTCACACTTCTGTAACTTAAGATACATATACTTTACAGTACATAAGTTTATCTGAATACATCTGTTCTTTAAAAATAACACTAAAGAGTGAAAATGTACTATTTCAAAGGTGCCGTTAGTCATTTCATCCCTTAATTTCATTTGTTTTGTTTCATCATTCCAATCTATTTGCTGAAGAGACTAGGATTATAGAAATCACTTTTAAGGACTCTTGCCAAGACAGATCCCATGCGGTCTATCCGTGACACACTGAATTCAGCTGTGCTCTCCTGTGATGTACATGACCAGGCTAACCTACAATGACAGGGTTGCGTAGCTGATGAATTCAACCTATATTGCAAGTCAGAAATAAGGATGGATGTGTTTACTTTTCATCATTTCATTGATCTTAACATACAAAAATCGTCTCAGAATTTAAAAGGTTTATGAGATGCACCTAAAAATTGACTGGTAACATGAAGTTGACAACTTCATAGAATTACAGAAGCACAGAATGGTTTGTGTCGGAAGGTACCCTGAAGATAATCCAGTTGCAACCCCCCTGCCATGGTCAGTTATTATTATATCCTTATTGAGCAACGGTATTTCCCTTAATGACACGGTTCCATTCACAATCCGGGACTTGGATGTCATCAGTAGTCAAAAGAAAATTGTTATGAAAAACTAGAACCCTCAAAAGACTCATGTATTTGAGGTAAGACTAAGTGCCTCTGATGGACAAGTTTTTATATTTAACTCAACGAAGTGAAAATTTTCCCCCTTTTGCTGTGACTTTATTAATATAATCTGAAAATATCCTGTTTACATGACAATATGATTCCTGTTCTCTCTCCTTCACATAGTTGCACTTTATTCCTGCACAGCCACGTAATCATAAACACAATTTTCAAGGTCCAAAAGTAAGAATCCTGTGAAATGACCAGAAGTTTCTAAACATATATAAGTACATTTCTTTTCTGAAGTTATCTTACTTAGAAGCCCTACTTGAACACTAATGTATACCTTAATGTATTCTAACATATGTAAATTGAAATATAACAAATATTTATTAAGTATAAATTGAAAAATAGGTCTTTTCAATTCAACAAGTTATTTTTCCACTGATTATTTTCTCTCCACATAAACCCTTCATCCCTTATATCTTTAACTTAACACACCGTAATACAGCATTAGACTTCATAAGAAGAAATTAAACTTGTCATTGCCAGAAGACATATAGCTCTGCTGCCTCTAATAATGGGAAAAAAATAACCAAAGCCTGCATTTGGACCATGGTGCCACAGAAGTTACATGCATACTATCAAAATCTAACGTTTCTATCCATCTTGGACTAAACCTGCTAGGCAAATACAATATTCTGACCATACCAAGCACTAAAACTAGTACTTTTTCAGAGTAAGTGAAACATTTTTAAAGTACTGTTATAAAATATTTAGAGGTTTTTTTGAAAAAGAATTATACATAAAACTTTCTAGGAAAATGCTTCTTTCTGAGAGAAAGGAAGCATCACTTTCAAAGAGGTAATACTAAAATGAAAAAGAAGAAAACCTTTTAAATCCTTAATGGAAATTCGACAGCCCCCACAACGATGCTCAGTTATGTATACAGTACTTCATTTATCCCTTGTATGGTATTACTCCTTAAGGAATTCACTTTACAAGGCAATTCCAGCTCTTTCTACCCCAGAACAGGCTGACAAATAAATTAACACAGCCACATCTATCTTACCTGAACCGAGAGGCGGGACACAGTAGCTGCAGCTCATAGTCACAGCAATTCTGCCACATGGCTTTTGAAGGAGAACTGGCTCCCAGCCAGCTGGCTAGCAGCAAAGACAACTGTCTGCACCTCTGCAGACAAACCCTCAGGATTAGAGAAAGGAGAAAAAAAACCTATCCAACACATCTTTGATCTAAGATTCTGTAATTTTGACCAAAAATATTGACCAAAACTTCAGATAGAATACAACACAGATGTATTTTTTACTGAATGACTTAAAATAAGGAAGCAAGCTTAGAGGCCCCCACTGTAAATGTGGATCTACCAATACTAAAAAATAGTGCAATGTGTTCCATGAGAGAATTCAACTGAAATTTTACAAAATCTAGTTAAACCAGATAAGACTGTGAAACTGAATTTCATAGAAGGATTTCAACGAACAGAAGGAATCAGCTTGTATAAAGGAGACATCAGGAGAACCTTAGAGCCCACACCAGTGGAGCCAATAGAAAAAGCTGTAACAAAGCTGAAAAGGAAAAATCAAGCTCTTAAAAGCAGATATAAATAAGATGATTGATGTGCAAAAGCAAGCCCCTCGATTAAACTAAGATTTTGAAAGCATCAGGGTACAAATAGGTTTATAAAGCCTTTTTAAATGAGTTGTAAGCACCACCTATGAAAACTTTAGAAGTTGCCAAATTGAGACTATGATAGTTACAAAAGCTGCGTCTTGTATAAGTTTTTCCCAACAGAACTGGATTTCCTGTGGATTTTTTTTTTTACACAAATAGCAGAACCAGTGCTAATTTTGTCAATCACATCATGAACTAGGGAAGGGAAAAGAGAAAAATTCTGAAAAAAAATCCAAGCAATAAACCAAGGTCATAACATATTAATGATGATGTGATTTTTGGAAGAACCTGGAATTTTAACAGACTGAGCAGGATTTAAAGCCTTCTAAATTGTTTTGAAAACAAGCACTACCACTTGCCACACACAGTAAGAGAGTTTGTTACTTCTTCTCTTTTTTTTCTTTATGAAACATTGCATTCCAGAAACTTTATAGGAATTTTAAACTCTTTAAAATCTTGAATAATCTTGCAAAAAAACCCAGTATAAGTTAGCCAAATAATCTTTCAGATATGTCAAGAAGTTATAGTTCTTCCACCTTTTCTTTTTATTCAGGTCTCTGGCAGTTTTAGAAAGCCAGATTTCCTGAAATGTTTTTCTCTAAAAGTAATTTACAGCTATTTATTGCCCTTTCCAGAGGACTTGGCCATTAGTGAGTTGAAATTCTCTAATTAACATATTGATTTCTTTCTGATTAATATCTGTTTTATGACTGCTGTGAAACAGTCAAAATAATGGGGAAAGTAATAAAATACTAGCAACCCTGACAATGATTCTCTTCTACGAAGGAATTTCTTTGCACCGCTTCCAGGCGGTAAACACATCATTCGCGCCCCCTGTAATTCTGTATTAGAATTAATAATATAAAAAGAGTTTCTGTCAGGTAAAGCAATAGAAGCAGAGTAGCACTTTAAGTTTTCTATATACACTACTACAGCTCAGCTGATATAGTTAACAATTGAAAATTAGCAAAGACATATTTCTGGAATTGACTCAAAAGAAGAATCCTTTGTATTATTCACATTACAACACAACTGCCACTATCACTGGAGAATCGGAACTATTGCTTATCACTTCCTACACACATTAAATTATAAGCCCTATCTCTAATGAGAGTCTGTTCTTTATCAGCAAAGCATTATTCTTCTCTTGATGAATAAAATCTTTTGCCTTATAAAAGAAAAACAACAGATTTTATGAAATCCACAAAACATATCTTATTTAAAAAGCAGTTCATGCACACCAAAAGGAAAATAAGCTCCATAAACAGATTTATTTCAAAACCAATTAAAAGAATAGATATTTTTTAAAATAAATTTTGTTTACAGAAATTCTTTTAAACAGTGTTTAATCATTTCGATAGAGAATTTGAAAACAATTGCTTAGCAAACTTGTTTTCTGACTGCAAATCTAGTCTCAGCTGACTGTTTAATTTCAGTATCATAACACTTGCTGCAGGCTGACTTTGCACCTAGAAGAGCCTTCAGTCAAGACACTCCCTCCTTATGGCCCATTACTGCTCATGTTGCAGCACAAACCAGGCAGAATCACAAAACAAAAATATGGTAGTAATCTTGTTCGCCTCCACTAGTACCTTTGTTCCTTCACTAGTGTCAAAGCAAAAGGACTGTTCTCCTCTAATTCTAATTTATCTGCCATGTTAGGTACCAACCAAATAGTGAGATGCAACAGCTGCACTCAAGAATATAGCAATAATTTGAAAATTCGAAAATCATATGATGAAGTTCCTGATATTCCTAAAAACTTATACAGCTTTGTTGTTGAGAAAAAAACTTTCTTTTCCTAAACAGAGAAATAGACATTGAATCCTACATTTTTCCTACCCTCCCATTATTTTCGGGAAAACCTAAAAGGACAATTGAGCTGACTGTTCTCAGCACAGCAGTATTAAATTAAAAATACATTCTTCAGCTACAAAAAAGTGTTTATAGTCTACCAGGTTATCTGTGATTTATACCACTGCGACCACTAACAAATGACTTCCATCTACAAACAACATCAAGCATGTTTTCCCACAGGGGACAACACTTTAAAGTTAAACACTCAACTTCTAAAGTTGGCAGATAGTGTTTATACTGCACATAGCGACATGAAAAAGCAAGGGTTTCTTTGCTCTTTTTCTACCATCTGTTTAAAGGAAAGAAAATTAAATTAAATTAAAATAAAATACCTGCTTTCACAAACAAGGTTCCTATTGCAGTTCCCCCTCCAGTTCAACCTCTGTCAAGGTGGCTGGTTACTTCCTGCACAGGTGCTACCAATGAGCAAAGGAAAAGGCAAAGCAGGTGCCTGGAACAGGGCTGTAAGCCCCTCCCTCCACTCAGGTGAAGCCAATTAGAAGCAACTTTGGAAACAGAGCAGGACTTACAGACCAACATGGAAAACATGCCAGCTACTTTAAATGTATCCAAGAAGAGCTTGTTCGGATACAGCTATATTCTGATATTTAAATAACGTTCATTTTATCTATTTCTCTTTCAAACATCATTAAAAAAATACAGGTGGCAAAATCAAGCGGTACATCCTTTAAACTTCTGGTGAATGTCAAAGCTTTTAAACACTGAGGCAATCTTTCTGTGGATCTGAACTAGTATGATCTGGAGAAAGCAAACTTCCCAGAACTGTGTGGAGTCCCATGCCCTGTGGATCTAATGCTCTGTTGCCTAGTTTGTTGGTCATGTTTAGTGAGAGAAAAGCATAAACCTGCAGGTAAAGGCTGACTCTGAGATGGAGAAAAAAAAAATTACAACACAGTTTCAAGCCAGGGAGAGTATTAATATCTGTCTTATTCTATATACTTCAAGATAAAACAACAGCTAATGAACTATAATGATATGTCTACCATAGCACAGCTTAAATCTTTATTTCTGACGTAAGGTATCGGGTACCTTAATCCCTCAATGGCATGTGCAGTTCCTGTGCAAGAAATATAAATGAATTCTTATTACAGCAAGAAAAAGAAGCTGTTTTAATAAAACTAGTTCTATCTATAGTGCTTGTGACAGATTTTTATCATATCTCTGTGTGTTATGCTATGAATATAGACTCGTCACAGAGATAAGTGTAAGAATATCTCTTTATGTGTACATGTACAGAATAATGACACTGAAGATAAAGAGTAAGTGAACAACACAAGGTCTGTAATGCATTAATACCTGTGTTTTAATGGCTATGACTGAAGTGCAGCCTTATGATATCTTATCCTTAATTTAGTTTTAGAGCAGTTACCTGGTGTTTTTAAGGCTCTCAGAGATGATTCTCTCAACAGACAGGTAGCAGAAAAGAAAAAAAAAAACAAAACATCCCCAAAGCAGCCATGCCAGAAGGTGCAAAGCGATGAGTATTAACTCACAAAACTATAATAGCTTGAGTTACTAGTACAGCATACAACTGGTGTAAAAGCATGGCCCCCTCACAAGGACCCGTGGGACATAGAATCATAGAATAACCAGGTTGGAAGAGACCCACCGGATCATCGAGTCCAACCATTCCTATCAAACACTAAACCGTGCCCCTTAGCACCTCATTCACCCGTGCCTTAAACACCTCCAGGGAAGGGGACTCAACCACCTCCTTGGGCAGCCTGTGCCAGTGCCCAATGACCCTTTCTGTGAAGAATTTTTTCCTAATGTCCAGCCTAAATCTCCCCTGGCGGAGCTTGAGGCCATGAAGGCACCTGTGAATATTCTGGCTTGCGTGCAGAAGTCTGACTTCTAAGCAGTTCCTTACTTTATACATTAGTTTTATCTAAATTTCATTATGCAAGGAATTGAAAATGTTCTTTTAACTGAAGAGGCATAGCTCACACTAGAGCAGAAAGGTCCTGGGTCCCCACAGTACACCACAAACCCTAATCTTCCCAATCAGCCTCTTATTCACAACACACCTGCAGGCTTCTCATCCTTCTAACTCACTTTTAGCTACAAAAGCCTGTTCTTGCCATGCATCTCTGGGGTAGCCCCTTTAGCTTGCCTTGATTTTTAAGGAGCTGTGGCACAAAAGAGACAATAGTTGAGACTGTATTGCAAAGAAGCAAACTTCTGCCCTCCAACTTCACAAACATTATGTGTTTCTTCTCAGAAAAATGAAGACAGATTTAGCCCAGAAAACCTGTAGAGGTGACAATGGCTTCTGTGAGGAGAGGCTGGGGCTGCTTAGTGCTCCACAAGAGCTTTAAATCTCCACAGAGAAATATTACATAGTTGAAGCGTGACTCACCTAAATTTCATGCTAAGACACCATTCTTACTCTGGCTTCGCATTCAACCTGAATATTCCACAGGAAAATCTGGTCCTGGAGCACAGTATACTTACCTTGGTAATAGTATTGCAACCCTGCTTCATAAGTGGGAAATACGACAGCCTAAAGGGCTGCAAAAAGGGACACTTGAAAACCTGGGGAAGTCTTTGGTTTAGATTCGGGTTTTGACAGAAGGCTCAAAGGTGCATTTCATTTTGTTAGAATGGTTTGTTTGATAAGAATATCCCTCAATCGCAGAAAAAGACCAAGTCATAGAATCCTCTGTCAGTCTCATCCTCCCTAGCTTATCTCTTCTTCCTCTTTTCGGCATACGCCAAGGTATGTTTGCTTTATGGCTGGGATACTCAGTGAACTGTAATGACATCAAATTTGTATAATAGCAAATGTCTGTCAGAAATTAGCTTGTATATACCCGTAATAGCTGAGCTAATGTTTTCTGTGTGATTGTGGCAAAGTTGTTGAGCCAGTTGAATCTGTCAGTCTGCTCCTAATCTTTCCTGACACTATGCTTAGAAGCTTAATGAGACAATACCCAATTTAACGAATGACAGCTCTGTTGTTTGCTCTCTCTTCCTGCAAAGAGAGTTGTCGCTTTCGGAATCACTTTTTCTTAAAATGTCATGTATTTAAGCTGCTGGGGCCAGCCATTTTTCCTCCGCTAAGTGCTAGGGAAGGTACAAGAGGGCACTTGGCACACCACAGAGTATAACTTTAAGAAGTGAATTAAAATGGCAGCGTGCAGTGAAGAAACAAAAAGGTATCTCATTGGGTGAGTGGTTGTGTTTATCTTTATCATTAAAAACACTTAATAACACTGGCTTAAGAAAAAAAAAAAAAACGCCTCAGAGTGAACTGGACGTCTCCAGGGTATTAGTCCCTGTGTTTTGGAGTGCTGGAGCTTATCACAGAGCAGTACAGACTGTTAGCCATGCTTGTTTTAAAGAGGTTCAGATTTTACTGGCTTATGGTTATGTCACTGCAGACAGCTTGCTGCCGTGCTCCCTCAGCTGGCCCCTGGCCACACCAGAGGTCTAAGATCCACAATAAAAAGCTCTCTTTATTTTCACCTTAAAGGCTTTTATCCATCTACATTGAGCAGCCACATATTTCATGAATGTGGAATTAAGAGAAACAGAATTTATTACTGTCCTGGAAAACTTCCCTGTTGTTTGTATAAATTTCATCAAACCTAAGGAGGCTGTTTTCTCCTGTACAAATTCATTCTTGAATTCCTCTGCAGCTCCACAGGTAACTTGACTTACTTAAGTCAAGTGTTGACTTGAAAAGCTTTTGCTAGTTCTGGTTTTGGGGCAGTTGAATTTTTGTTTATCAGTTTCAGAAAAATGAGAAATAAGCACTTATAGAATTTATAACTGCTGGGAAATTTCTCGTGTATACATGCATGCAAATGTTTTCCTTAAGATTTCAACTTGTAATTTCCTCTGTTAATTATCTTAGGAGTTATGTAAATGACCATTAATCTGTTTCAGCTATTTCAAATCTTCTAAAACTCAAACCTTTTCAGACAATAAGAAACATTAAAAAGAATCAAACATGTGTCTAATAAAAGCTATGCCTACAGCCACATGGAATAGTTAAATGGAAATACAGATTTCTACAACTACGCTCATTTTCCATATACTAGTGCACAGAGGGACTGTTAAATGTATTAGAGCTTCTGTCTGCAAAGCACTTAGCCACACAGAAAACCACATATGTACTATTTTTGTAGTTTAAGTGGTTTCACTGAAATCATTAGATATACCTCCCACGACACTGTGGTGTAGCACAGAGATATCACAACTACTATAAAAGAATTCATTCGGTAAATGGAAACAAATCAGCAGTGACAGCACAGAGCTCAACACAGGTTAATTTTTTTTTCTGAGAAACTGCAGTCATTTAAAGGTAGTTTGTATGTCTTGATGGAGTAATGGGATTTGCAAAATGGATTCACCAGCTGTCTTCCAGTTCCAAATAAGTGCAAATCAAGTGACTATGTATCCAGTATAGATTATTAGTAATATATACAAATGACCGCAAAAAAAATGAATGCTAAGTTTTAAATGAAGGTGTCAGGGCTTCTAATCATGTCCAGTGTTTACAGAATACTATTTCTGAAGCACTGAGAAAACATTATGAACTTTGGAAAGCAGTGCAGTTACCATTAATAACACTAGGAAACACAGTGGACAAGAGGTAATTTCTCAGAAATAAATACTCCACAGACAGAACACTAAAGTGTTCAATGTAATTATTCCTGTCAGCAGAACAGGAAAAGAAAGATGACAAGATAAAGGTTGGTGAAATTAGTCTTGCAGATAATGAAATTGCAAGCAGATTTAGAGCAATGTATGAAGGCTTCCTCTTCCATCTAAGCTTCAGTTGCAAGCCAGAGCAGATGCACAGACGAGTGTGGTATTATTACCCTTGCTGTTACGTACTTGACAACTGGACAGGTTAATATTAGCACATACGCTGGCCCAGAAAAGAACTACTGATCCCCAGCATCTAAAGCGTTACAGGGCACACAGCTGTGTGCTTTTGAACAGTACAGGCTGCCTTTGAACACTGATAAAATAAAGGAAGCAAGCCTCAAACTAGAGTGATTTGAATTTCATTCTAAAAGATGATTATTTGACAGATATCTCTTTTGACTTTGTTTGCATTTTAAATTGAAAGCAGCAATGATGTTCCGTAACCTCTCTTGGAAAATAGATTGCTGAATTCTTAATATACTCCTTGGTCTGCAATAACATTAGCAGTCATTCACCTTTTGGCAGTTCACAGCAAATCCTCAGAAATCACTGAGAAAGTTCCATTTCCAAAGACCTTGCCAACCAAGGGGCAGTGGGAGAGTCACCCCATGAGGATGGGGGTCTGGGGACCACTGGGCTGGCAGGATCACAGCCTCACCACAGGGACAAGCCCACCACCCTCAGTGAGCCCAGCTCATGAAGTAAGGGAGGGGACCACCAACAAGGCTCCTTACTTTAGAAAACAAATGGTGCTGTTTAATCTTAATTCTCTACGGGTCTGAGTCAATAGAGAAAGTCAATTGCACTCTTTGCACTGTAGATAACAATTTTCTGTGAGTGGATTTTTTTGCTAAATACAAACACTTATCTCTGTTAATTATTGTTTTTGCATAGATAACTTTATTTGTGACTTGACTAGTAAAACTCTAAGGAGCTGGACCATCTGGAGACCAAAGTTAAAATTGCATTCCAGAGTTAAAATGCTCCGGGAGTTTGCTCCAGATGGGTTGCATAAAATCAAACTGCTGTAGGAAACACTGCCAGAAAACAGGTCACTTGACACACACACAACCTTTGCAATAAATCTTTATATAAATTATCGCTTGCAATATCGCATTTTAATTGCATAAAGACCTTTGTCTGTGAAGCAGAACAAGGGGATTGGTCTTCTGCTATCAGAAAACCAAAAGAGAAGAAAAGGACTTGGTGAGAAGAGGAACAGCTTATGTTAATTCTGCTGTTATATCCTCTCTGAGAGGGAAATGAATGAAGATAGTTTTGACTTCTCATTTCTCCTTATTATATATTGTTTTAAAATATTTGTGAATTTATATTTACAGAAACAGTCCTGAACAAGTTGAAGTAAATAACTGGAGTAGTAGTAAATATGTTATTTCCTCTGTTGTTTGGCTGTTCTGTAAAAGCCAAATGATGTACTCTTTCATAGTCTTAACTCAATTTCATCTTTTTTAAGACACTTTCTTTTATAGAACTTTTACAAAACTCTGGAAATGAACACAGCACACCACTACAGTTTAAGCACAGGAAGTGCAAAAAGTACCAGACCAGGCACTGCAGTGTTTCTCAGAACATGAATTTCAATCAAACAGTTTTAATATACAGTTAGTGAAGGTCTGGGTATGCTGTCCCTATGTCAGAAACTACTCTCGGCAATGAAAACCACACTGTTCAGTTTCTGAAAGCTGCCTTTTTATCCCCTGCACCTTGCTCACCCAGCAGCAGATCTCAGTCACAGGTGCCTGTTACAGCGCCTCATCCGAAAGCCTTTCTGTTGTCCTTGCTGAAAGTCAAGTTATACCCAGCAAGTAGTTCCAAGCTAGTATCAACAGGCTACCACGACATCAGAAAGCATAATCAGTAACTTCATAAAACTACAAACTCGGTGCTTGAAGACTGCGCCAATGGGAAAACTCAGCCAGACTTTTATTCATAGCTTTCAGAGAAAAGTGGAGATATTCAGAATATCTGCAAAGCATAATTCCCATTATGTTCTTAAGGGTTTTTTTTAAATCATCAGGTTTTTTTAATTTATTTGTATGGCATACTACCATAAATATTGCACAAACCATAATACTGGATATTTTCTAAATGTCTGAAATTAAACTATTCAGAAAGAACACGGATACTCCCAAGGAAATATCTACTTAATTTCTAATACATTTAGCCTACTTCAATTTACAGCAGACCTTTAAATATATCTATGACAAAAACATTCAGAGAACCTGTTAGGTCAGTGCTAGTTCAATTTAAATTGAAGCTGGAATAGGTGTGAAGTACATACTCCTCAATTTTTAAGTCTGAGTCCTGACTGAAGTAGAAAACTCACAGTTCCTCCATAGCCTTCTCTCGTTAAACTTCCTAAATGTCAAAATAAAGTAAAACTAGATGTAAAATGACTAATTATGCACTCACTGTAATGTAACCATACAACTGACAATGTCTTCTTTGGCGCTAGGTTGCTACACTGACAGCACCTGCTTCCAACAAGAAATTGTGCCATATGTCAAGGGAAGATAATGACTTACAGAACAGTTCAGTATAACTCTTCTTTCCTGTCTGCACGAGCTATAATCCACACGAAGGAGTTAGAGAAATAAGACTCATCTGCAAGACTTCATTATAAATAACTCCTTTATAACATATGCTTTGCTGAAGCACACAAATCCCCCGACTTGTGCGAGCAGCTCTCTGAATGGGTGAGCTGTATATGACTTTCAGAAGCAATTTCTATGATTGCTAGCCTGTATCATAATCATACACCAGAACCACTGGGGCCTGAAACAATTTCCCATCTATTACCTCTGCACTGTAGCTATCCTACATCACAGGGTGTCATAGCAATATACAGGATGCATGGGGTGACAATGAGAATATGCTTAATCAACCTATTTTCATTTCCCGCACAAAACATTTAGTTTCAAATAATCAAGACAGATAAAGCTAAAAGGCTGATTTGCTAAAATCATCTAAGAAGGTAAATAATTTCTAAGTACACTCTTGTCTACCCCATAGCCTTTTTCCATCACACTTCCTCAGGCAAAGCTTTTTTCCTTTCACTGTTTCAGAGAAGACCACCGCTTTCTCATTCTACTTAAACATATTTATCCTCTTGATAGCCATTATTTTCACCGGAATGTTTCTCTTGCAACTCTTTGTATATAAGAACAGTATTTTGGGTTTGTTATATTTGCTTTTTTCCCCTTAAAACTAATGTATTCGTTAAAAAGGCCTTTGGCAAAAACCCAAAGAGAGAGGATATAAAATAATTACTAAACCAAAATAATAAGTTACTAAAGTAGAAACAAATGAGCCCCAAATACATTAATGATTTTAACACCAGTACTTGTCATTGTTATAAAAAGCATTTGTATTCCTGCCAAAAACTTACAGCCAGCTCAAAATACCTGTAAAAATCTCATGGAAGTGAGCCTAGAATCCTTCTTCTTGGGTACTCAAATATATTCATGGTCAGTGAACATTCTTGATGATTAATCACGATCACTGTAAGTTTTAAAGTAGTTTAATATGTAAAAAATTAGAAACCATAGGTAAAACTACTTTAGAGTAATAACAAGAAATACCAGAGGTATTTCTCAATGCCCACGCTTATAGCTTTGCTTAGAGAGCAGTATGCTAAATGTTATTTAAAACAAGTTTTTGGCAGATTTTAAGGAACACCATCTTACTTAATGGAACTTAACTCCATAATATTTTGTATGTTGTAGATAAGATTCCCTGGGATATGTATATTTAGCTTCCTTGGCATCGAGATATTTCACATTTCTAATTTCACATTTCTATCCTTCAGCAATTATTTTACCCATTAATTTTCATCTTTCCTTCTTTCCAGACTTATTTCTCAGTGAAGTTTTTCCTACGTATTTCTGTCACACATCAGATTTTAATAACGATGATCAGCCAAAGGCAAAGTAAATCACTTAACAAAAGATTCAAAATGTGGGCTGCATTCACATTCTTTGTGAATGAACTGATGCAGAGTGCTCCGAAGTAGATGAGCATCTGATGCAAAATTACTAAGTCAATGTATTTTGCTAGAGCATTTACCACCCTGAGTTACATCACACTACGGAGTTTTACAGGGAGCACGCACAAAACCCCTCTCCATCATTTTCTTAACAGTCACGTGAAGGAAAAGAAATGAAGTCATGAGTGATACCAGGCTGCTTCTTCTGCATGATTCAACGGTTGGACTCGGTGATCCGGTGGGTCTCTTCCAACCTGGTTATTCTGTGATTCTGTGATTCTGTGATTCCTAACTAAGGCACAACAGTTTTCAAACCAGACAGGGAGGATTTGGTTTTCTTCATCACCCTAGAAAAACTTTGCTTAAGAGTTGTCTATAATGTAATGTCCCTGTATGCTACTTGTTTGCTTTCTAATCTTTATCCCCTTTTCAATAGTTGGGTTTTTTTTTTCACACCCTCAATTCTAACCATTGATGTAGAACACTGACAAAGGCCTAAAGGGGTAAAAAAGAGACCAACAACTTTAAGTATGATTTTAACTCTCTTGGCCATTATAGTAGTACTTTCACACGATTCAGTATACTTAAAGCATGATCTCCATATTTAGAAGTGCACACTGTTGATCAAGCCGTGCATTTCCAAGGATTCCTCAACTGATGTCTTAAAATGGTTTCTATAATTTCTTCTGTGACTGATGGCAAACTGGCTGAACTGAACCCATATCTCCATGCATTTGCTCTGTGTAGTAACTGAACGAACATATTGTACTTCTGTTGCGCAAATAAGTTGCACCAAGAAAGCCTTCTGCATGCTTTCCATCAGAAGCCTCATTTGTGTGATTAATTAACTCCAGAAAACCTGCTAAATTTGAGACTGTAAAGGATAAATCCTTTTTTTTTAAAGTGGTCTGAAATACTGTTTAATGATCTTTCTTCTTGATTAAAGACATAGTAATAATGTTTTAGCTGTACTAGTTAACTTAATAATATCCATGAGTTTGGGTTTTATCCTTTAAGTATTGTTTTCCGTTTGTTTGATTTTTGCTTTGTATCTGTAAGTGGAAACTTCTAACTTCCATCTTACAGTCTCACAGTGAGTGAAAGTACACCTAGTTGAGCAGTCTGTAACTAAAGAGTGATGCTCTGGGATGCTCCTTCAGAAGTTTTCTACCAGAAACCAAACACTCAATACCTTTTATACAGTGAAAATGATTCTGTGAAAACATTTTGGGGCATATGTGAATTTTCCAGTAAAGCAGAGCTATGGCAGACATTCCTGTGCTTCCCATTATCCAAACTGCAGAGCTGCTATAGAAAGATATCACAGAAGAGAGACGTAACAGAGAGATACAATAGAGCTCCCCTCATACTTGCTAGGAAAGACATTCACCTTTATCCACTGCAATGATAACTTACCTACTCTGTTCTTCCCTCCTCATCCCCCACAGTCATGCTAAATTACTTTAAAGAAACTACGCAGTCTTATTTCCACTAACAAAGGTCTGCAGAGACAATGTAGAGTGATATTCAAGGCAGACACCTTGCGCAGATACACAAGGGCTGGTACCAGCCCAGAGTTTACTTACATTCTCCATGTAGGAAGAAGACAACAGTATAAGACTTAAATATGTCTTCTGAGAGTGTGCAAGATGAGCATTAACTGAGCACTGCCCCACTGGAGAGAAACACAGACTAAGAAATGCCATAATACTCTTTACTCTTCTTCTTTCCTTCCTTCTTCCTCTCTTTGTTTCCTTCTCTCTGTGTGTCTCTTTCTGAATGTGTAATGTGGAAAAATGTGCACATTTGATCAATTCTGCTTTAGCGG
Organism: Phaenicophaeus curvirostris; assembly: GCF_032191515.1. Lineage (NCBI taxonomy): Eukaryota > Metazoa > Chordata > Aves > Cuculiformes > Cuculidae > Phaenicophaeus > Phaenicophaeus curvirostris. The sequence continues at coordinate 18,326,434 of NC_091404.1, read as the reverse complement.
TTGGGTCCAAATCTGAATACATATCTATGGCTCGGACCCCTGCTGCTTAAAGCTATTTGCACTCAGATCAAATTGTGACCCCTAGAAATGGAAGTATTTATGTTGAAAAAGAACTGAATAAAATATTTATAGGGCTATTGTTCAAGCTAGAAAAATTATGATATAAATATGATTACACCCTATAAATCAGATAAAATCTACACAATCTATGTTTCTTTAAAGAAACCCAAAATTATTTTGTTTCTGAAGTACACAAAAGAATTTCAATGGCACTCTATTTTTAGACTTTATTGTGAAGGGATATAAGGAAACCTTTTCCCTGGCTGTAATATTTTCTTTATAAAAGCATTATTTCAAACAAAGTAAGCTTGGCTCATTTAAAGTCCCCACATGGGACAGATACATTTTGAATGATATTTTGAATGTTTTTGATTACCTAGAGGAATGATATCCCAGTTTTTGAGATCCCAGTGTGGCTTTATTTTCTGGACAACTCAGTTATTCTCTCATACTCTGACCTTATTATGATATTATTGTTCCCTTCTCTTCACTACACCATCCTGTGAGAAAGCTCTGTATAAATTCGCTACAAATCTAGTTCATGTACAATATCTGCAACTTAGTCAACTTCACAAGGCATAAGAATTCACAGCTTATTTTCCCTTATAACTTAGTTCTTATTTTTGTACAATAATAACTGTGTGCTATGAATTCCTCTACAGCAAATTTACCAAAAAAAAAAAAAAGAAAAGAAAGTCCACTCTACCCACATCTACTTTAGGACAAAATCTTTGCTTCCCAGGTCAGCTTGAAGGAGGTGGGTTTATAATATAACAATTTAAATGCAGATGGCCAAGAAAAAGAATGTCTGCTTACGTAGCACTCATCCAAAGGGATAGTGAGATAATACAGGCATTGTAAAGCATGCCTGTCTTTTTGTCAGGAATTTGGGGTATTTTCAGATAGATAATCTATTCCTCTCCATATTTTTTCATGTTAAAATAAGCAGAATCATTCACTAAATCTGAAAGAATTATTGAGGATAATGTGTTTGTGAGTGGAAAGCTGCCAAGTTAAAGACAGGCATGTCATGAATTGGTTAGATTCAAATATACTATTATTATTCAACTAGGGGAAAAAACAAGTCTACTGGGCTGCCTTCATCTAGATTACGTGGTAGTCAAGCTGTTACGACATCTCCTCCTTATTTGCCTATTAGAATATTTGGACAGCACGTGCTGATCGAGGCCAAGATTAAATTAACACTGTTTATAAACACGGAGAAATTAAAATATGATCAAAGTATGTCCCAGAGCTACCATGCATCTGAAACTGGTTTTGAATTCTTCCCATTTATGAAGGTTACTGCTGGTAGCTGTCTCTATAGCCCTGTTCTAGGCCAGCAGTGCAAGGCCACGCTGGCAGTGTAATCCCCAGTACCGACTGGAAGCGGCTGGCAGGTTGGTTTCCTGTAAAGTGCTGGCTGAGTTTCCCCTGCGGGCAGTGGATTGGTGTAGGACAACACACGGCTGAAGGTCACACGGGACATGCAGCACAGCACAGGGGCAGGTTCACTGGTACGTGAGTCACTAACTCCTCAACGTACAACAGTCTTCTGGTGACGACCATTCCAAGTACCCACATTTTTTCTTGCCAGCTCACAATGCAGCAATTTCTTGCTACATAAACATCATAAACTGTTCTGTTATGTACAGACTTGCAGAAAAACATGATTCTAGAAAATGGCACCTTCTATATGATTAATATCCTGTGGCCATAGATCTCCTTAGAACATAATTGTGCTACCAGTGTTCAGCCTCAACAGTACATTCCTCTACAAGCATTTAATTCATTCTGTTTCTTTTTGGCAGGACACAGTGCAACAGCCTACAAAGGTTTTTGCCAGAACTTCTAAAGCCCAGCCCCTGCTCACTCCTTGCATAGAACTGATTGTGCACGGTACAGTGAACAGAGTGGGATGAATATGCCAAGAACAGAGGGGAGGGATACACAGAGATATCTCCAGAAAAATCAAAAGCCAGGTGGGAGGGTTATTTTAGTGATCCCAGACACAACTGCAAGCAAAGCTATTGACAGAACTGTATTATTCTACAGCTAAGAAGTCAATGCTGTCAAGGAGATAGCCTTCTCCATGAATTTATCTTGGTGGTTTTACCACCAGAAGAAGGAATGTACCCTTCATAAAGACTTGACAAGTAAGATGCAGCAGGGCTGAATACAAATTACAATATTGCACCTATTGTGAATACATTAGTATTTTCAGCAGGTCCCTCATATGTCAGGAGGAAGATGACAACTACCTCAAGGCATTGACAGTCTAAATTAGACAGACAACGTAGCTGAAAAATTTGATGTCTTAGGTAAACCAAGGGAGGTCAAAACTCAGCACGGTGAGGATAAGTTATCTTACTTGGCTGCTAGACTTCATGGAAGAAATGAGTTTATGTATGGGCTCCCTCCTCTATTTCTGAATTCTCACAGCTTATGAATGATCGTTTATCTGCTAACAGCCTGCAGGGATTTGGTAAAATAGCTACAACATAAAACTGAAAAATAATTGAAATAAATAAAGTACTACCTGGCACTATCCTTGTTTATTCTACACATCTGATATTAACATTCTGATGTCTTATACTCGTAATACATAATAAGAAATGAAAATGTCATAAAATCAATACCTTCTAACAGCAGAGGGAAATGTCACAAATTATCCCCTTCTCATTATAGTTTTCAGACAGTAATTTCACAAGCCTCCAAGGGATTAGGGAAGCTGAGTATATTTTTGCTCTACCCTCAGATGTCAGTTTTATTGTACATGATCTCGGCAGCGAAGGTTCTCTGCTCAGGAAGAAGTTAGAAATCAATTGTTTTGCCTATGAGATTCTTTCATGAGGCCGTTAGCTGCATTTGTAAGCATGAAACTACCAAATTCTGTGACCCTGCTTAGATTACTTTGAAATACAAAATTACACTCTAACCCCTTATCTGGTACAGAAGCATGCTGTATGCACATACAGAATGCAGAGCTGTATTGCTAATGAATAAAATTTGCACATTCTTAATAAAAAATATGAATTAATTATATATAGCAGATCTCAAAACTCTTTAATATTTTCCTAGGAGAGCTTTTTTATTTTTAACTAGGGATTAGAGTCTGATTCACCATGCCTAGCTCAGAATGAGCCTGGAAGAACCGGTCTGTCATAATCCCAATGATGGCATTTGCAAATCTAGTACCACTGCTGTAGTAATGGATGCTCCAGCAAGACTGAAGTGAGGCGTAGACCTCTGGTATCATCCATGCATATATTTTACCAAGTTAATGCACTACTGATCCTAATCCTCTGATCAATCATGCCACATACAGGTTAGCTTTTATTCAAACTGCTTCGGAGACAATCAGACACAAAATACAGTGAATTCCAGGGTCTGCTGTCACAGGGAATGCGGAAGGCCAAGCCCAACTGCATCATTTGGCTTGACAACAAAGACTTACTTCTTGTAGTACATAATAAAAACAGATACAGCTATGCATTTCACATAAGCCAGAACCCCAGGATATTTTATATCACATTAAGAAATCTTAGAAAAGACATTCTGTGGGAGTCTAATAGATGCTATGGGACACTATGCACATCAACAATTCTTTCACCCTGAAAGGTGAATCATGCCAATTAAAACCAAGTAGAGCAAAACAAAAAACCCACAAAACCTTATCATCAGCTACAAAAAAAACCCCAGACTTTGGGGATAGCTCTAATTATGGCCATACATAAAATACAAATTCTGTTTGCAGTCATTTCAAAAAGGATAATACCATTTAGTTAACCGCAAGAAATAAGAATTAGTGAAACACTAGTTTTCCATTGTGAAGTGTCTCCACTTTTGATAGAGTGCAAAGCAGATATTTTTGCCAAATACAAATATTGTCCCAAACTTACTTATCAAAATATGAACTACTGTGATATAAAAATAACTAAAATAATATAATCCATATAAGTTTGAAAAAAACTGTGATTTTTTAATGGCATCTCCCACCCTGGGGACAGCCGTGCATGTCAGCTATACTCCTTTTTAGGATAAAATCCCAGGGATACTATTCCTCTGCCCTATCTCCGGGAAAGAAAAAAAATCCTCCAAAGTGAATAATCAGAGCATACCTGGGTATGTCCTACTCAAAAGTTTAACTCTAGAACGAGCAGCAAAGCACAACTAATAAAACAGCATCCTACTGTATTAAATATGTTCTTTTGTTAGCACAGAACATTGAAGAGCCAAATTCTAGTCTCAATCCACCCACTGTGAGGCACGTAGACAAAAAAGATTAACAATATCCTGAACTATGGCTGTAAGAATAAAGATCAAACTCTCTCAGTCAGCTGAAAGTGCTAGCACATCCCCCACACCCACATCCAGAAACAGGTTTTTTCATTAACAAATTTGAAATGGATGAGAAATATAGATTAATTAAGCATAGATTACTATAGTAGTAAATCTTTATAAGTAATGAAAGGTTATTTTGCACAAAGGTGAAAAGGATACAAACAATTCTATCTCTTATTTCCATAATCTCTCTTACATGCAGGTGAGCGAAATCTAGACCACGACACAGTTTTGCCATTGGCTTTAATTTCACACAGAGCACTTGGCCACTATTTCTGCTGCTTGAGAAGCCAGTCTTGATGCGATTAGAAGGACATGGCACACAGCAGAGCTGGCCTGCGTTACAGGGACGGTTACACGACATGAATTCATTCTGAGTGTGGCAGAGCTACCTCTGGGCAACTCTGCTATCTCCTTCAGAACTGCTGGATTTTTTTAATTTATATTTTTTTCTTTAATCTCAGGTTTTAGGTTGGGTGAGTATTTTTTTTTTCTCAGGCACTTGGCAGCACATAAATTCCAGAAATTGTACCATTTCTGTGACCTTTAGATTCTAAACTAAGTAAAGTCTGGATTTCCTCATTTCTTTGTATTAGTTTCTTCCCCTTCTTCTGATTGTATTAGTGCTATTACAGTTTTCCTTTTACACCATAACCTCCAGATTTATCAAGTTAAATGTTGTTTGGAGGGTTTGGGATTTGAGTTCTGAATCTTGTTGTTGATTTCCTGAAAATATTCCACATGAATGCTGAGTTATTTATTCTTAGCAATCGCTCAAATCTTAACGATGTCAAGCAGTTCATGAACAAAAGGTAAAGCCATTTGAATAGATGCTAACAGTAACAGCAAGGTAAACATTATTTCCTCAAAGTAGAAAGATCTGATGGCTCTATTATATCCCCAAAGTGACTTTAACTATGCTCGTGTCTTTGTTTTGTTTGATCTTGCTTTTAATATGACTTCTGCTACACATTAAAAAGATGTAATTAGTGTGTTTATTTTCAACAAAACCAACACCTGTAGAACATGACTGACTGGCTGTGCCATTACACCAATGCTGTGCATTGACCTTGAATTTTAAGAGGGCCAGCTGCCAGAGAAAGAAATCTTAAATTTCATTGACTCATTAAATTAAACTCGTTTTTAACAAAAGTTATCATGGGTGAATCGCCATATGTTCTTGAATTTTAGGAATCTGAGGAGATTTTTAAATAATCACAGTTCAGATCTTTGGTTTTGAACTACAGTGTTTCCTACATTTCAGTTTAAATTACATTTACAATCCAGTTGAACACAAAATTTTGAAAGAGAAGGCAAAAGAGAGTAAAGATACGAATGATACTGGAAGTTGCATGCTGTCTGCCAACATACATAAGTAACAATTTCACTCATTTAATATTTAAGTCATTTATAAGTCACTAGATGAAGAAAATACTAAAATGCTACAGTAAAACCGTAAGAAAACCTTATGAGATTGCAGAAATAATTGTGAGTTTTGGGGTTTTTTTAGAGTTTTTGAACATGATTCAGTGATTGAAGATGGAATGGAGATGAGCAATAGAATCTGCTGCAAGAGATAAACAAAATCTTGGTGGAAAGAAAATCCAGACAAACAGGGGCACCATCTGTTCTCTTACAGTTGTTCTTACATTCATCACTAAACAAATTATGGCTACTAAAGTACAGATACACCAATCACATCATGCAGAACATGGAGAAATGAGTAACCTTTGCCTCAAAACAGAATGTTTCTCTGTGCCCAGTCCCTCCTTTCTCTATCCTACTCATCCTCCTATAAATCTTCTAGAAACACATAAAGAGACTCATCCTATTAACATGTTCTAACAATATTTGTGAATTTCAATCAAACAAAGTAAATTCGGGTAATGTTGGTAAACTCGGGTTACAATTTGATGAAATATTTGCTGAAACTTAGATTAAAAAAATTGTAAAGTTATCTTCAGAAGTAACTTTTGAGATAGAGTTATATAGACAGACATTCAGAAACTGCAGAGTTGTCGTCTGCCTTTACCATCTACCTAAATTATTCTTTCTTTTGCATAAATTCATATCATAAGTAACTATTTTGCACGAATTCTAGGGTCATATCCACCGTAAGACATTCAATCCTTTAGAGTGTGTTAGAGGTCCCTATTATGGGTTCTATCTTTGAATCTTCATTTTTCCCATCCAAAGACAGCTTAATTGGTGATGTATGATCAGCAAAGTTTCCTGAAAGCCAGCTGCAGTCACTGCTCTTCTAAAGGAAAATCAAACAGGTAACTTCTTAGAGGTTAAATTTTGTATCACTATTGACATCTTAAGGAAAACCTAAACCCAGTTCTTACATGCATCCTGAACTAGAATAATTTCTGATCACAATGTGCCTCTGAACTTCACTTTCTGGGACCGTTTCTGCTCTTATTCTAAGACATTTCATTGTATACCTCATGAGAAATAACAGCAAGATCTATATGTCACTTCCCAAAGAAAAACTCTCGAAGACCTTTTTGTAAGGCAGTGCCTTACCAACAGACATCTGTGCTAATCAGTGCTGAACTTTAGAAGAGCTGATTTGTTTTGTTCAATACAAACCCCTGTGGTTTGGGAAGGCTCAGCTTTTACAGACTTAAGTTTGCACACCCTTTGTTTCTTTGAAGTAATCTGCAAGACTGCCCATTGATCTCTCGCTTTTTGTTATGATCACTAAAAGTTTTCAAGAGTGCATGGCAAGTCATATTTCTGACTGATTTCCGCATAAAACAAAACTGCAGTGAGCTTGACTGTGAAAAAGAGAATAGGTGATAAAGAGAATATTATGTTGCATTAGATGGTAAGAAGATATGTCAACTTCAAAGATTAAACCAAGATCATTATGTGAGCTTCTTCTGTTAAATAAATGATGCTTAGAAGAAATGGGAAGCAGAATTTTAAAGTAGGTACTATAAAAATACGGTAATTTGTTACCAAAATGTATTATACAAATCTGTATATTATTTATTTCTTTAAAAACTCAAACTGGGCAAATGTAATATTTTGGAGAAAGAAATTGCACTTTCTAAATTGGAGAGCTATGTGCAGATTAATGGTCTTAGCCATCTGAATATTATGATTATTTTACTATATGTTTCGATATATTTCTTCATTTTGAAATTAAACCAAAATCTTGCTTGCGGTCAATAAACACTTACTAGGCAATCACTTTACAATTGCAAGGTATGTTGTTACAACTTATTCGTCTTCACGCTAGCTAGAGAGACTGAATAAACAAAAATAAATGGTTTGTAAGGCCTAAACTACATGCAGTTGCAGCTTTTAACTCACATTTAACACCTTCCCCCCCCCCTCCCTGGTGATAAATTCTTAAACAAATCAGGATAAATCAATGACAGCAGTGAGCTTGGAACTGATGTGGATAACAGTTGAGGAGAAAGAAATGCACAATCCCCTTCCTACCCATCAAGACAAGCTCTGACGATGCTGATAGCACTTCTTGTCATGGCACAACACTATTTCACCCATACTGATTACCCTGGATACAGAGCGACATTGTTTTCCAGTTCTAGAGCTAATGCAGTCAGGGATAGTTTTGGGATCCCTGTATTTCATATAGAAATAACCACCAATAGCTTTGACCTCTACAGAATCACTGAAATTTTTCTGAACTGGAACAACGCAGCTGCCACAAAAATTGAGAGCAGTTCAAAATAGAAATAAGGAAAAAACCTCGCCTGTTATTATGGACAAAAAGTCCTAAATACTGCTTAATACATCAGAAAGAAAATCAGGTAGAATAAGGTTTACTCATTGCCGGCACAATTTGTTAATTATAGTTCTAAGCTGATAATACTACCTGTGGGAATTACAATGATTCCTTAGATCCAGCACCAGGGATAAGAAAAAACAGTGTTGGGAATTTGTAAAAAGTACTTGTTTTAAGAATATATTCCCATTCGACATATTTATGTCCTATCCAGTGAATTCAGATGCAAATATATTTATAAAAAGTACAAAAATAATCCATAAAAGTCAAAGTTTCAGGTCAATGATTGAACATAAAGAAGGTCATCATAGTCAGATGGTTCATTTAACAAAGCTTATTAACTAATAGCAAGCCTAACTGAATCACAGAATCACAGAATAACCAGGTTGGAAGAGACCCACCGGATCACCGAGTCCAACCGTTCCTACCAAACGCTAAACCATATCCCTCAGCACCTCGTCCACCCATCCCTTAAACCCCTCCAGGGAAGGTGACTCAACCACCTCCCTGGGCAGCCTGTTCCAGTGCCCAATGACCCTTTCTGTAAAGAATTTTTTCCTAACATCTAGCCTAAACCTCCCCTGGCGGAGCTTGAGGCCATGAGGCCATGAACTGTATAGCGTATATGCCCATTGTTGCACATACAAACACGCAGGTAAAAACCAGAAATATGGAATAACAGATAAAAGCAGTACCTGGGCACTGAAATGTTTGATCTTCACTCAGGTTAAGAGAAAGCTTGCTGTACACATTTATTTCTAAAAGGAAATACAAAACAGGTGTTTAAAATTCCAACAGAAATCAGGACTCAAGGATACTAAAGGCAGAGCTGGGCAAACTACAGTCCAGGGAAAGTGAAGGTAGGAATACAACTCACTAAACTGTACTGAGAACAACATTTCTTCTTCCTACTAGCCTTGTATGAGGTAGAAAGATGACAGTCTCTCCAATTAATTTTGCCCTTCTATTGCATTTCTTTCCCTGACAGAAGGTCCTGAGCTATCATTCCAGCCGATCGACTGCTTGATGTTCTGCATCAGAACTTGTAGCAGCCATTAGCATTACAGAAGCCCTCAAATAACTTTGGTCAATCAATGTAAAACATGACCACATATTAATTACTGCATTTAGCCTGCCTAAAATGTACAAAGCTCTGAAAAAAACCAACTAACTTATTTTACCAGTACTATTGACGTGCTGATTTAGAGATCTCAAAGGCTAATGTCATTATTTAAGGGAAAAAAAGACTGAATTCTTGCACACAATAACACAACATTTTACATGTCGCAAATTTATCTTTTGGGGAAAAGGATCCACCTACAGTATAGGCCTAAAATGTGCCCTCAATCACTTTATTTCTTTTTTTAAAATCACCTTGAAAAAGAAGTTATAACATAACAGATTTCATATTAGAACAAAATCAAACCCCAGAAGTACAACAGGAATCAAAACAGGAATACACAAGCCTGCAGACAGATAAGGTTCAGCAGAGCAAAACTTAATCTAAAGAAGTATGTGATTACCCTGACAGTTTCTTTCTTCCCATGCTATTTTTCCTTTTCTCTTCTATTTTGCTATTATTTTAGAAACTCTGTCTTCCCTGGTCTTGTCAGAAAAATCACTCAAATATCAAAGCTGTGTTTCTATGCCAGTACACTGTTGTCTAGTTATATCTGGTACCTTGTCCATATGACAACTCGTTTGTGTTTCATCATTATTAAAAATGTAATAAAACTTGTAAATAACTTTTTAATTAGGAGAACAAATCACTTCTAAAACTAGGTATAACATTTCGTTGTATTTTATAGTTAAACATCTCTAAAACTTAGCTCTGCTCTGCACTCAGGTTGGCACCTGGAAAAAGGGGATCATTTCTTCTCTTTGTCTAATTATCTTCTGTTTAATGCCATCTAATCTCTGAGAGGATTTTGAATTGCTTTCTATTTTATTTGAGGCAAATACAAGTAATTAGCAGTATAATTTTAGCTTCACTCCTCAATATTTGTTAAAAATTCCAGAGAAAACAACCAAAAAAATCTGTTAGTTAAATACAATTTCTGTTAGGTTTTAATATCTTGGGTAGCAGAACTTGATATCTGCTCGATGTGGGTGTATGTAACTAAAGGTAAAGGGCACAGACTGAATGTAAACCACTGACAAAATGCAACAGACTGTATGGCAGAAGGATTTTTTTTTCCCCTCTGTGTGAGATATATAAGGGCAAGTTGTGTGAATTTTTCTTGCATTGAGGAAAACAACAGTGAAGCAGCTGGAACAATTCCGTATGCCAGCACACTCCTCCCCACTGCAGCAAGCCAAATTCACTCTGGCTTGCTACCCTTGAACAATACACGTAACAAGTGTAGTACTGAAAATCCACAATATGTAACAAAGACAACAGAACTACATTTGAACCATTTCTTTACATGTGTCAGGTATTTAAAAGCATTGAAACAGACCAATAGTATGTAAAGAGCACTTTTGGTTGCAAGATATTCACAGAAATAATGACATCTTGAAAAAAATACATCCTTACACAAAACTACACAACAAAAATATTTTAGGCTTATTCTGTTTCGTGGGCTGGACTGTAATGCAGGTTGTAAAAGAACCATGCTGAATATCCTGCTTGTCCCTAAACTCCCCATACAGAAAAAAAATATAAAAAAACCATAAAGGAGCATAAAACATTTAAAGTGTGACTTATTTTGCTCTTAGGTATTCTAATTGTAATCCTTAAAGCTGTGCTCAGCAGCACATTAGCTCTCTAGACACCTCAAATTCATAAGTCATTTTCCTCAGAAACAACACTTCTGTTCCTACAGATATCTAAAAAAGAAAAAAATCAAAAAAAAAAAACCCAAAACCAAAAACCAATCAGCCTGGCAGCCTGGTAAGCCTTAGCTTCTTAGATACGTTCAGCTCGGCATTGCTGTCCCTGACCCAGTGCAGCGCCTAATAGCAGGGCATGCACTGCTGCTACATTTCTGGGGTCTAACTTTGCTGAAAGCAGTCTTCTAGTTGAGTTGGAACTGAACCTGAATTCTCACCTCTGCCTGGGAGAATTCAAACTTGCACCTTTCAGTAAGAAAAAAAAATGAAAGTGTGAAAAGTTCTCGTTATACCTGCTTTCACACAAATGCATTCCTCCTGAGCTGAAAAATACTTCTGCATCCAGAGAAAAGCAGGCAAAATACTTTTCCCATAAATAATGCGTATAGCATTTGTAGAGATGATAAAGGTAGCTGATGGAGTGCTCTTATCGCAGACTGAAGAGGGAAGGAGAAAGGGAATAGACAGTGCTAAGACGTAGCGCCTAAGATGGTCTGTTCTATAGGTAACATTGAAAAAATTAAAAAAATCCCAAGCACAAATTCATAGTATCCTGCACACATTCCAAGAGAAGGATAAGGAGATAAATTTGGTATGTAGGCAGAAATTAGAAACGCGCCCTTATGAGCAACCTATGAGACCACTGAAACACAGAATCCCATTAACTGTGGTAGACTGTTAAGACTCACCCTTCGAAAATTCACAGCAGACTTGTATAAGGAGTCATTATTTAGTTAAAAACTATTCCACAGTCTAGTAGCTAAGAGAAATGATTAGGCAAACTGAGTTTCTACATGTTTCAAAAGCTAAAGAAAACATTACTTCTCATAAACAGTTCAGCAAGAACAGAATATTTTCCTGTTACCTCAAGTTACCAACCAACCAAAACCACATTGACTTTTTTAACACATCTCTCAATTCTGGTGTTTGCACTTGAAATATACAGGAAATAAAAATAAAACAACTAATAAGGGACCTAGCCTTAAGTCAGACTCTGCATTTGGGATAGCCACGCAAGCAGGCACAGAGACGGTCTGTCAGAAAATACATCCTATAAGTGGTTTGCAGTTTAGACAGAATAAGTCCATTTTATCCTTTCAATATCATGCTATTTCTTCTGATAATGATAGCTGTGGCAATTTTTCTCTTCCTTTCTGTTATTGAGGGAAGATTAAGATATTTCTAATGTCACAGAAGTACTCTTTGGGAAAGAGTGACTGTTATTAAAAAAGTGCTCTAAAATTAGATGATTCAAAGGTGTCACGATTCATGCCTAACAGGCAAGTTTAACAGGTAACGACTGGGGGAACCCAGAGCTACTCCTGGTCTAGGTAACTCTTCAATTGGAAGTAATTTTCTTTGCGGACAGTGAAAGAAAAACAGTCACGGAACAAAAATACCAAAGAATATTGACCTTCGGGTCTCTGTCAGGTTTGGTTAATTGGATGAATATAGTCTGGGCAAGGTTTAACAGCCTCTTACAACCCATCTTATTTACCCTAGGGAATACAGTGAAGAAGAGAGGGGTTGCTTTACCTATTTACCAAATTTTGCAGTTTTAATCAAAGACAGATGTTCACTTTTTTCTGTATGGAAATGGAGTGGATTATGTTGGAGTGCTGTTGATCTAGCACCTACAACACTGCTTTATAAAAACAAGGCTAACAGATTTCAAATAATACCATATAGGAAGAAAGTACTGAAGGGCTCTCCTCCACAGGTACACTGGGACAAAGAAAGAGTTAAAGTAACTTAGAGACATGTTAATTCCGTGTCTTTCGAGAAAGCTAGTTCTATTTTAGAGGTCTGAAACATAGTATAGAAGGTCCTATTCTTTTCTACACAGCAAAGTAAAGATATATACCCCCTCAGCAAGATACAAAAAATGGGTAGAAGAAAGCTAATATACCAAACTGAAGCTGTTTGTTGAACAAACGTGAACATGCACCATTATCTTTCCTAACATAAAAACCACGTAAAGAGAAAAATGAATTAGAAAGACTAACCAGTTCGTGATATACAAGGACAATTTCCTATGAATTCTTTGCTAGTTTCACTTCCATAAACCTACAGCCTTATGTCATGACCTTACATGGCTTCGACCTGTGCTTTATTCTTGTGCTCTGTCCTGAGTGCCAGTTAACACCCAGAACAGAGAGCAGCTCCCTGTCCCACACTCCTCTCCTTTCCCAGTTCACATTTCTTCAAACATGTTCTATGGTTTTTAGCAGTGCTCTGCATATTTAGGAGAGCTGACATTCTGCTTGCATTTAAATCTCAAAAGCTTCAGTACACCCTCAAGCAAACTGTGACAAATCAGTGGTCCTGCTCTTCTCCAAGATATTTCATCTTGTTTCCTGAAAATCATATTGGGGTTGTTTGAATCTCTGCCCCTTAGCTACTCAGACACTGTTTCTCTTCACTATTTCTTAGCTAATTATTGGAATTACTCATAAAAACATATATTTTTTAATTATTACATTTGTTTGCTTCAAGACTAGTATAACAACATTGGAATAGGTGGCTTTACATCACCACTCTCCTCTTACCACTCCGCAAACAAGACCAGATTCTGTGAGGTATTTACTATACTGGCACTTCTCATATGTGAACTGGGAAAACCATGTTTTTCAGCACGAAGATTTTTGTTTGCTTGTTTTTTTGAAGTTAAATATTTCTAATTCCAGGAGGCTGAAACCCTTTCTAGCACTCATTTTGTTCATTTTCATGGGTTTCATTTCTGGAACTTTGGGGTTTTATTTGTTGCTGTTGGGTTTTTTTTAAAACAGTTTTTTTCTAATTCTTAGCTACATTTTTAGAATACAGGGTGTGGGACACCTGCACTTACAACTGTGATTTAAGTTCTGCACACAAGTCTACGTGTATGCATATGAAGTGCTTCTTATTTTCATGTTTTCTTTTTGTTCTTTGCAGGTTCAGTGTGTTAAAATGAAACCTGCTCAGTCTTCCCGGAATTGAATATCATTACCCTGACCTGGAACCTAAGTTGCTTGGTTACTTCAAACATTAAATAAACAGCATTTGTATGGCTGCAGTGAACATTGAGGTAGGCCTGGCAGGGCCCTCATTCAGTTTTCATTAATGTAAATCATTGCTTGAGAAACTGCTGAGAAATTTAATTGTCTTATGGAACCTGGGAGGTGCATCTTGTAAAAGTGAGAATGGCAAGGTTGCTGTCAACACAAACTGAAAACACATTTCAGAGAAAGTACTTCAACTAAGTGCAAAATGTAAAGCCATTGCCGTTTCCAAGGTTCAGAAGCTAAATAAGAAAAACAGAAGCATTCCTGTGACGTCTCCTACCTAAGCTGAAAGTCAATAGTAGACAGACAGATGTGTGTGAACAGCTTAGTTTGCTGTGCTGTATAAAGAACCCTATGGCCATTATCAGACAGTAGTTTGCTTTTCATAAAGTCAATTTGATTGTATGAGCGGATGAAGGGAGGATTCCATGCTGTCTCAAGGACAGTGTATGTATTACATGTTTAACTACTTTTAGATGAGCCTGGAAATACCTAGTAAGGTATGATTCTCTCTGATCTCAGTGTCTTGAACAAGGACTCGGGACTGGATTTCTCATTAAAATGGATGTAAAAGCTACTATGTCTGAAGCTTCTCTCTATCCTGCCTCCCAACAGCATCAGTGTGATTAATAACATGCCCCATGACACAATTTACATTTAAAATAGCTGAAGTTACCCTTCATAAAAAAAAAGACACCCAGGATTACACAAGTTGTTAATCACAGAACACCACCCAAAAATTCATAGAAATTTCATGTTTCAAGGCTGCATTCATTATCTCTCCACAAACTTTTCTGATGATACTTGATACATTCTCTGATTAATGAATTTTCTAGCAATACTGCAGCATATTTGCACGCAGAAGCATGTGTATAAGTTACAGTAGGAAAAATGTCTTAGCCTTTTTAAAATACAGCTTTCTAATGAAATGTCTAAGAACAGAGTGACTGTAGGAACTTTTAGTCAAGGCTGCTGGGGAGGCACAAACCATACAGAGGTTTGGCTCTACTCCTTGCTAAGGATCAGGTGTTTCTTGGGGGTTTTTGCTACTTATCAGCTGCAGGATCTGACTGAACTGTAGTCCAGCTCAGCATACTGAAATTATCTAACCTCCACTGTGTCAACCACCAGTATAAACAAATGCAGAGCTTACCAAAGCGTGAATCGGACAACTGCACACGTACATTTGAAGACACAAGCAATGCAAATACACTGACAAACTGCAGAGCACAGTGTGCTTCACTTTCTGCCTAGGTTCATACACCAAAAAGCTACCCTCACACTCCAAAGGAATAATGCAGTCATCAGTACAGCACCGATTCATTTCAATTCACTAGAAGGAGCTAACTCAGCTTTAACAAATGCTTAGATATCACAGCAGTAGGTTCAATGTAAGTTCTCCGCAGCTGCAGCCTGAAATATTTATAGCTTATATTCAAAATCTTATCAACATTTATATATATGCTATTTGAGAAGACATTTGTATTTCCAAAGAAAACAGTACTACTTGTGTTGACGATATATTCCACAGAAAACAATAAATTTCCCAAGCTGCTGCTAGAAATACAACTGACAGAGAAACAAGTATATGCGAGAAATCTGAAGAAGCAAATTTTAACAGAAGTTTTCAAGAAGCAAAATGGGTAACTAGAGCTATACTTTTACAGATATAATATTTATATACTTTTTTTAGACAGAACTGAAAAAGTAGAATACCAGACAAATAGTGGTACATAGGATTAAATTATGTATAGTCTGTTGTTTCTTTAAAAACATGTTTTTTTAAGATATTCCAAAAACTATGAATTCATGCTAACAGTTTCCCATCTGTAAAATTTCAGAAACTATACACTGAAGTTTGCAATGCTAATTTGGACTTTCAAAAGAGCAGGGAGATGACTCAGTAGGAATCTTTCCTGAGAAAAACAAAAGGCCAAGATTTACCCTCTCCCATCCTTTCTTTGCCAAATATTTGCTCTGTAAACACTTCCTGGTGGTAGTGATGGAATCAACAAGAGATTGGAACCATAACCAAAACGCAATTCTATAAATGTATCTTAAAAAAAAAAAAAAAAGGTGTCCAAGACCCATTAGCAGTAGCCCATCAACATCCTTTGTTTTAACCAGTGAACTGATCCAAAGCAGCTAAACAGATGGATGGGAGAGTCTGGGGGCAATTAAACACAGCATCATTTTGACGGTTTCACAATTTCAGAAACACCTGTGCTGCTTATTGCAGCATACTGTGAATATTCACTGAATACCAGAAACTACTCCAGAGTCCTCAGGGGCTCTCATTTCCACTTGTGTTGCAGTGTCCTGGTGGCTCTTTTGCACAGTACTGTGTTAATTATGAAAGAAAAAAATTATATGCAATGGTTGTGCGGAGGCAAACAAAGAGGAAAAGAGGACTTAATCTTTTCATTTACACAACAGATTGAGAAAGGATGTAGCCTGGTTTTCCTTAGACTAAGCTGCTACAAAATGTACTTGGGGAGAACACCTCACAGGGAAAGGGGGACCCCAAAGAAACCCACAAATCAAAAATATCCCCAAAAGAGTAGAAACATCCAAGTTTTTCTCAGTTTTACCAGATTCAAATGTTTTCCCATTTCTGACTAAAGTTCCTCCCTGTGCCCAAAATAAAGGTAGTGTTGACAAAGACTCTGGATTTTGACAGATATAAAGCCCTGCCTTGGTTTTCTTCATCTCTCTTCACCACATCAACTTCTCTCCTCATTTGAACATTTCAAATGTTCATTTGAAATTCTCATGTGTTTCATTAATTAGAATCCCCACTACACATCGCTTCCTCTTACCCTTCCAGCCACTTTCTTAAGCCAGCAGATGTTCTCAATACTACTTCCTACCCAACTGTCCTTGCAATTTGATCATATGCAGACTCACAAGAGACTGATCTCACGTTTAATGCTAGCCAATAATTCCAGTCTGATAATTCCCTTCTACTTCTCCTCCAACAAAATCAATCCACTCACTCTAGAGTAGCGTTCCCATTTCCTCACACAAATAGAACTTTTGCCTTTATCTTATTTTCCAGCTAAATTGGCATTCAGTGCTTGTTTCCTGTTTTTCAAATAACCACATGAAATGTTTAATTGGCTAATAAAATAGTATTTGAAGTTGTGCTAAATTAGGGGAAAAAACCTTGTATAAACAGCTGTTTGCTACAGTTATTTGATGAGTTTGATTTGAACTATTTTGTCACACTGTAGTAATGAGAATTCCTGAAAATCAAACCTTTTGCATTATAATACTGTTGTAAAAGTGGATTTAATGATTTTGTCACATTTCTATGTATAATGTATGACGAACTGTACTTTCTACATTTAATATAGATCACATTTTTAAAGGCGTTAAGAGGGTGTTCACCAAACTGTGGCTTCTTACTCCTCACAGTAAACTCCTTTGTAAATGCCCTTTAACTAAACAGTATTTGTTAATCAGTACAAGTGAATATGGCGGCATGATTTATTAAATATTGATAACTGTCAGTGTAATTAGTGAAGAGACTTCTCTGGGGCTCCAGATCTTTTGGGGACATTGCTGGCTGAGAATCTCCTTTAAAAAAACCCCACTGTTTTCAAAACAAGATTTGATTTAGTAAGAGGGAGGGGCTTAAATGAGTCAGTCAGGACATTTAGTGTATAATCAGAATTCCAAGCAAAAGGAAGTAGGAACAAAAAATTAAAAAAAAAAAAAAGGTGAAAGAAAACCTTCATAGCTGAACGTTTTATAATACCTGAATATTAACTAATTTAGTCTGACAATGTCTTTCATAGTCATTTACTCAGGATTAGTGCTATGCCCCAGAGACTCCCTCCTCAAAAGTGCTTCCACAACTACTCTCTTGAGAATTAAACTTTTAAGTGTACCATTACCCATGAAAAATCCTGGAAAACGATGGGATGTAAGAAATCTAAGTAGTGATAATAATGACTTGGGCAACACATATTCCCAGTGTTACCAGTACCTGAGCAAAGAAACAGCTCCTACACTAAGGTCTCTTACATTACTTGCTTGTATAAACCAGTCTGCTATTATCACCAGCTCATCTCCACTCACGCTAGATAGTCCCAGATGGTAGGTGCAGATCATGCAGTACTCGCAAAAGCAGCTATTGTTACGTGAGAGAGGACTGATTTGGATGTCTTCGAAACAGAAGCAAATGAAGAATAAGAAAATGCCCGTCAACTCCGCAGGAAGCTTAGTGTAGCTCTCTGTAGAGGGTAAAATAGCATTCAGTGCTCGAGCAATGAAATTTCCTTCACAGCAGGCCAGAGCAAACTTCGTGGGCAAATCAGTACATGAGCAAAAGGCCTTTCAAGGACTGCTTCTGCTGTGGGACCATTTATAATCTTTTCTTTCTCAGCTTTCCTCTTGCAGGGAAGAGTTCTGGCTGGAGGACAAGTAGAATGAAAGCAAGAGGCTTCAGAGAGCGCTCTGTTCCCTCCAAAATCTGTTCTGCTATGCATTTTCTTTGTTCTTTCATTCATCCTGCTCCCTTTCTCCCCTCGAGGGAGGAGCAACAAGCTGCAAGAACAGATGTTTCTAATTTCATTAGACACTTCATACTGATACACAGAGCTTTACTTCTTAGTTAAGCAATGGCAAGGCTCACTGTATCTCATAGGAATTGCACAATTCTCCAGAGAAGATAATATATATATATTTAAAGGCTGAAAATTTAATTTATTATGTTTACAGTAAAATATTAATAGCATTTTTATGCACTTAGTAAAATCAGTGCCAAAGATAGTTACATATCCTTTCTGAGCTAAGTAACATATTTAAACATTTACAAAAAAAAAGTAATATCTAACTTTATTGTATGAAAAGTACATAGAATCATTGAACTAGTAGGTTGGAAAAGACCTTTGAGATCACCAAGCCCAACCTTACCCGTCCACTACATATCCCTAAGCACTTCATCTAATCATCTTTGAAAGACCTCCAGGGATGGTGACTCAACCACCTCCTCCGGCAGCCTCTGCTAGGGCTTGAGAACCCTTGTAGTGAAGACATTTATCCTAATGTCCACTCTAAAACTCTCCTAGCGCAGCTTGAGGCCATTCCTTCTTGTCCTAACACCTGCCACATGGGCAAAGAGACCAACAACCACCTCTCTACAACCTCCATTTCTGAAAAGAATCATAGTATGACCAAAGTCAGGAAAAAAAGGTGGTAAGAGTAACTAAATCACCTTAAATAATAAGACGGATTTCTCCAAAATCTTTCCTAAGCCATCTTGCCTCCCTAGCTGACTTAATTGTTAGAGCACCTGTGCAGGAAGGTTATTCGAAGACTAAGCTGAAGTTCTGTTGTAATCTCTTGATTTTACTTTTTCTTAATCTAAACTTGTCTAGCTCTAAGAATGAAATCAGATGGTAAAATCTATTTTTCACTTCTTTGACAACATTTCAAATGAAAGAGATGAATAATCTAAAAAAACAAAATTACCAAAACCTTGCTAACCATCTATAAATTGCTATAAGTACATATTCTCAGGAGCTGCAGTGAGATTTCTACTCTGAACTGAAAGATTTAGTTTTGGGATTGGTACTGTCAAGCATCAGATCTTAGAGTAAAATCTCTTATGAGAGAAATAACCTGGATCCCTTCTGAGAAGAACAAAGAACACAGAGACATAACATAGTATCAACCATCCCAAAAGGAAGACAATCTTCTTCACTGTATATTTCTTTATTTAATAAAATTGTATCAAAAATTGCGGGGCTTTAATCATTTATCTGAACAGACAAGTTAGTTAAAAGCACTTTAAAAAAATATAATACAGGCCTTCTAAAAATCCCAAAGCCACCCCCATAATTTCATCTAGTATTTACACTTTTTGTTTGTAGGAGCAAAGCAATGGAGTACGTTCTGTGGAGAAAAACACTACAGTGTGAATAAAACATCTTGAAGATGAGAAAAGGCCATTCTGACTAAAGAGGATTGGCCTTCATAATATGTATGTTCCCTTAGGATGGCATCTAATTGCTTCCCAAATGACTGCAGTGCTCACTGCAACATCTTTACCCACTATACCAAACTATGCATTATAGCCAGAGTGAACAAGGCATGCTTTACATGTTCTGAAATTGTCTCTTCCTTTAACTTTGATTTCCACCCTCATCCCTATGGATTTTGTTGTGGTTACAGTGGGAACAGGTGTTGATTTTTCTGACACTACACAGGATTTCATAAACTTAAACTGTCTTTTTAGCATCTTTTTACTTTCTATCCAACTCTATTGGAAGTTCAAATGGTCATGATTTCCCCTCTAAATTTTACACGCCTGCTTGTATAATTAAACAAATGCTGTTCCTCAGTCATATTGTGCCTTGACTCATCTTCAGCTCCCCATAGGTGCTGCTGGGACAATAAAACAGATTAAACTCACTCTCTAAAATCATAATAAGAAAGTAAGGATTATATTTAGTGTAGTCTTAACTAGAATCATAACTCTGAAATGCAGTTCAATCCCAAGTTTTTAGCAGATGTATTACTACAAGAAGAAAAGATGGTATATTTTCCCATCTTCATGACATAAATTCATTTCTTCTGTATGAGCACATACTTGTTCAGCTTCTTACCTACTTCATAATAACTCATTTGTAAAGCTAAGTCTAAAATGGTCATAACATTACACATACACATAAGGGAAACACATTAAATTATTTTCCCTATCAGCTTCAGTCAGAATTTCATGCCAATCTACTGCTAGCCAATGTATTTCCACAGACTGCATTTGTAATAAAGTGGATCTCTTATTTCCACAGCTGCAATAAATAGGTTTTGTCCAAACCATTTTCTATATCTCCAAACTCTCCTTAAACACCCCAAAAAGACCTATATCGTTGGTTTTCCTTTAATTTAATAATAATAAAAAATATACAAGTAACATTTTGAACTCAGAGAAGGACTGAATTTTAATCTGAACAGGTGTTTTTTGAATTATAAAACTGTGAAAGAAAACTTAGCAATGTAATTAAATACAAATTATACAATTTCATGCGTATTAATACCATGAAGTTAAATTGTTTCTTAATCTACTTTGAAGGGTTGTTTTGATATTTAAATTGCCACTACAGAAAAAATCTGGGTGTTTAGAAAGATATCAAGTGGACTTCTGTTGAGCTACCAGAATTCACAGTTGTCTAGTTACTGTGAATCTAAGGCCTTATAAAAGCCAGCATTTTAAAATTCTCAAAGTATTTCTCAGCTGATGATATAAGATTTTTATGAGAACAATAGACAAATATTTAGACCATATATAGAGAAAAAAATTTGAAAAATATGACACAAAAATTAATGCAAGATGCACATACTCATTTGACAACAAAATCTTCAGACTAGTTGCATCGCATCTGGAAGTTTCAATTTGGAAAAAAAAAAAAGCTTGAAAGAGAAATACTAAATAGCTAAAATTGGCTCCTAGTTTTCAAGGGAAGGTCAGAGAGGAGATTTTATAACCTTTTGCCATGATACGTGAAACTGCCTAATATTAAATATAATGCAGCCACACACTCCACCTGTGCAGTCACAAACATCCAAAATCCCAAAGTATGGTCTGAAGCAAGCAGGAACTCTTGACACCCTTTTAGGCTCAGTTATCCCTTAAATGTTTAAGTTATTAAATAGTTCACTTTCAAACATCCTGAAAATTCCGCCATGAAATATTTTTATACCGTAACTGCAAAATACTGATACTGATTAGGTGAACAAGTACACATGTTCTCCGTGCAGGAAATTCGAGATGTAAAACAAAACCCTAGCATATCAATTGTAATTATTAAAGACTGTTTTTTTTTTTTCTAAAGGGGAACCCATTTTTCAGTGGTAAAACTGTCAGCTAGAAATGGAGATGCTGCCAGAGATCCATCAGCTTAGTAAACAAAACATAACATGTAACCAAGATTAACTTCCAAGTTAATTAAAGAAGATTTGCAGTTTGAGATAAGTGCAGTATCTCTTATCTGAAGGTGCCATCTAATACTTCTGTTAAAGTATCTAGTCAACTGAGCAGATCCTAGAAGATAAACCAAAATCTACTTCTTAACTGGGGTATGTATTAGGAAAGCAAACTTCTTTGCCTGAACAGTCTCCAGAAGGTTGTGCAAATTCTATTTTATCCTAAGGATCTCCATCTAGATAAGTAAAATACATATGTTTCATTTCTTTTATTGTCACGTCATAGTTGTTCCAAGTTTGTTAGTACTGGAGTATCAGAAGTTTGCAGCAACTGAGCACGTATGAAAAATAACGACTCACTGCTTTTTAACCAAAGTTAGACTTATGGGGTTAAAAAGATAATGAAGAGAGATACACAGCAACAAAAACAGTTGCAAAGTAAGTTTACAAAGTCCTCTGGAAATGATACCACCATTTGCTTTAATATTTCATTCCTAAACTTAAAGATTGTTCGTGCATTCTGCCATTCATACTCACATAAAGTGCATGTTCTGAACACGAGATGCGTGACAGTGTAGGAAGCAGACACAGTAGGTCGAGCCATACCTTTGCTTCTGCAAATAGCATCTAAAGCAACACTTAAGTATAGAGAGAAACCAAAACATATGAGCCCAAAGCTGCTTCTTACAAGAGTTTCTGATGCATAAATTCTCAGAGGACAACCTACTTCCTTCCGATTTATAACTCTACATGAATTTGTTTCTGGTTTACACCAATATTGAAATTAACCTATATTCTTAAGAGACCACTTCGCTAAATATCCAGAAAAATGCTATCCTGATAACAGCCATTCAGTAGCACAAATGCTGTCACAGGAGAAACTCATCACAGACAGAAAATGAAATAAAGACAGTGGCAAAGGGTCATACCACTGTTGTCAGAATAGACTTAATATCTCCATAATTACTACTGTTTTCCACTGGCAAGGCAAGACACTATAATTCATGTAATTTATAGCATTTAGACCATTTAACTCCTGCTATGAGTTAACAAGACAGCCCAGCACCATTGTACATAAAACTGGATTAAGGTTTATCTCTGTATTCTCATTTTGATTTCTGACTACAACAAAGAGTACAAAATATCGTCTCTGTGATTCTAAGATGCTTAGTAGGTTTTGGAAATGGCCCAGGTGCTATTGAATTAAATGGGAGCTATGCACTTGCACACATTTCCACAGAGGCACTTCAGAACCCCTATAAAATATGTTTTGAATGGAAACAAGACACCCAAGTGTCTTGTATAGCTCAGTTGTAGACATCTTTCACACTTGCAGGCTCCCAACTACATCAAAATAGTCTGTTAAAATTTACCGGTTCTCAAACAATATTCATGCCTTAGAGGACAAGTATTATTTCAAATTTCTTATCTCTGTAAAGTGTATTGGGAGGGGGAGGACCTTCACGTAACCTTGACCGAATACAGTGTTTGTACATTATACGCAAACCCCAACCAGAGAAGTGAAGGTGAAGGCTATTGAACACTGAATCTTTCTAGTGAATCATGACATAAGCACCTCTCCTGATTCATTCTGAGCGCAGCGTGCAGCATTCCCAACATTTCATCTTTCTTACTTGTGTGGGAAAGTTTAATGGTTTTACCTGACCTGTAAAACCACGTTTGAACAAAAAAAAGAAGCTTCTGAGAAATAAACAGGTGAAGATCTACAACATATTGTCTTGCACAGGATAAATTTCATTGAGCTTAGCAGAATTACAGCACTGCAGAGACCAAGGGAATATATTCAAATGTACTGCAGGTTATGTTATAAAAGCTGGATTTAAAATCCTTCAGTGATGAAGCTGTCCCTGCTTAGTGAATAGCAGCTGCTCTAAATTAATCTGTACTGATTAAATTTCCTCTTGCTTCATAAAAAATAGGTTTTAATTTAGAACATCAGTATAACATCTCAATTGAAACAATTGCAAGAAGAAAGCAACCACATGATGTCAGCAAATATTATCACCTTCCTAAATCACACTGAAATTAGTCTTCCAAAAACCAAAAGGTTATCTCTCCATCACTTTCTCTGGTGGCACTTGATAGTCTCTGATCTATGTTTCCAAAAGAAAGTCTATTTTCAGTTTTGTCATCCCAGCAATACACAGCCTGCCTAGTCGACTTATTACATTTTCCATTTTCAACATCCTGTTCTTCTTCAGTTTGCCTTTTTCAGGTTCAAAGGAACGCTCAAGATGAGTTGTGCCCATCATAAATAATGAAAAGAATTATTCAGGATACAATCATAGAGGACACCGCAGGTAAATGATGGATGTTTCTGCACACCCTCTGAGCACAGAATAGGTCTAACATGCCACAGAGCCTGAGCAAGTTCTTCTGAATTTGAGCTAATATAGCCAGGCACTCAGCATGCAGGGACTGTTTGCACCTCTAAACCGTTGGATAAAATATCTAGTAAAACGACCCGAAGAGCAGACATATTTTTAGAAATTGTTTTAGAAACAACTCAAAAAGAAAAAGCATATCAGAAGCAGAAATTACTTTGACTGCGCAATAATGAAAAGCTGACAGGCAATTGCTTATATAGTCAAATATAGCTTAAAATTTTGACAGCTTTAAAGAGATATTTTGGACTTATTATAACTGTCTTATTTAAATAGGACTGCTCACCTGCATAAAACAAACAGGATTTGGCTACTAGTTTCTTAGTCCCACAGTACAGTTTGGCAACAAGTTGAGTCTCTGCCGTACAAAGCTGAAATATTTGCATGAAGAAATGCATTGTCTTGTTTTTATAGTCACATTCATATGCTTTTGTTTACATATAATATAGCACTTGGAAATTAAGAATGTTGAATATTCCTTCTTTGCATTGAGATGTTCCTAATATTTTATTTTGCAGCATCTTCAGTGTGCTGATGTATATATTATAAGTATGCTTTGTATCATATATAAAACGAAATAAATGAACAATTAGAATTGCAGAATTCTCTTTTTATTGCTTTGTGCTTTTATTTGTTGGTATTTTGTTGTGTATAATTCTGTGTATCTGACACTACACCATACTTGATGGCTCTTTGAAGCTTTAATTGTCAGCTTTTTCCCCTCCTATTTCTGTATATTTTTTAAAAGTTCATTTTTTCTAAAACAACAACTCCCACTTGCTGAATTTAATATTGTTTTCTAGAAACATAAAATCATGTCCCAGTTACCCTTTTTCAACAATATACAGTGTTATTTTCCTATCATCTGCAATAAAACAGTGAGAGATTACACATAAATAACTATATTAACACTAAACATGTTCATTAAGTGCCTCATTTTGAAAATGTGTTACAGCTGGCCACTTATACTTGGCAGGAAATCAAATAATACAGGACAAGCAGAAAATAAATAGCTGACTCTGATATGATCCTTGGATAAGTAATTCCAGGCTAATCTATGAACTACTTGCATGAATGAGATGAGTAGGAGAAAGTCCTCACTCACTGAACCCAACTCCAGTGGAAACAGCACCTCATTCCTGGACCTTAAGCCAGGTACATAGTGCGGAGTATTAATAACGTTACAGAAAATGGTACGATTGGTACAGAGTTGGACAGTTGAAACATGGGAATAGCAGCATTTTTATTACGTACTGCGATAGATAGCAGATCTGTGTCATATAAAGCTGGCTATTGCTTTTCTTCTAGCTGAATTTTCTACCTAGAGCGCTGACAAACTCATTCATTTCAGTCCTCCACTGTCACTTGAGCTGTCGGAGAAACAGTGAAAATAACTTGACGCTCCATACTGTAGCAATTTGTAACTTATTTACCTAAGACTTTACAGCTCAACATGTTATTTTTGTTTTAAAAACAACACATCTTTGTAATGATTTTCCAGTTTGAGAGACCTAGGGTAAAATAAGAATGTTTAAAGAGGATAAATTCCAGACACACAGATGGAGGAAAACCAACAAAGGCTATTAAGCCTGTGATTGGAGTATTTAGTTTACCAATTTCTGGCCTGCTTTACAGGTACACTAGTCAATAATAGATACTGCCAACATAGTTCTTAGATCCTTATTTCAACCAGTTCTTTATCTAAATGCAGTCGTAATATTTTTTATAATCATGCAGTGAAAGCAGATTCTCTGTAGCTAGTCCCTTTTTTAGATTAGAGTGCTGTAGTTCCTTCTTGGTCCAGTTATTAGTTAATTTGAATAATTTATTAATTACTTTATCAGAAGAAGGCATAGTTTCAGTATAGGAGCGGAGCTTAAACTCTGAACCTAAAGCACTAGATCCAGGATAATTCCTACAGTTTGGCCTTTACGCACTTACATGCCTTCATGTAACTGATGTTTCCATGGATCTAGATTTATTTACAGCTTTCATGTGTTGCATAATTAGTAAGACAGGGCCTCATTTTTATTCATCTTACTCTAATTTTAGTAAGAGTTACTTGATTGGCATCAATGGTATTACTTCCTCACATACCAATATTAGATCCTGTAATATTAATATATATATAAATATTGCAAAGATTATTTAATGCATTAAGGACTTACTTCAGATATGCATGTCTCATTTGCATGAGAGAAAAATTACTCCCAAAGTGTTTTCAGCGTCTCTGTTCTGTTTTTTTGCTTTAAGGTGAGATGTCTTTGTTGTGAGTTTATTTATCTCATTAACACAATCAGTTCATGTAAAAAAATAAAAACAACGCCCCTACTCAAAACTGTATTCCTTAATGTGATAAATTCACATAAATAAATTTTCATTAGGAATATCTGTTATAAGATCACTGGAGATATCAGAAACATCTAAATCAATTTCTTAAGCCATTCCATTATCAAATCCTCTTTCAAATATTAGTGCTCTCCCAAATTAACAATCTGAAAGCACAAACCTCAGGAAAAAAATCAAACAACATACAAATGTTACCGCAGTGCGTGGCACTATCAGTTTCTGTCTCCAGGGCTATGGTATTCTGTTTTCAGATGGAACTTGTTTCTTGTATCTTCTTAGGTGTATAATCAGATAATTGCAGGTCAGATTTGCTGGTTACAACAGATAGGTTTATCAAAGTTTTGTACAGAAATCATACGCTAAGAATAACAGCATGTAAACAGAATTTTAATCTCTGCTGTAATGTTTGCACACACTTATCCTTCTTTTCTTTCCTACTCCTAATTAGTTGCAGTTCTCTTACATTCAGTAGGTAGAAAAGTGATAATCGTAAGAAGTCATAGCCTGGTTCTAATCTGACATTCTTCTGTTTCACACCAGGCTACAACCCCAACTTTCTCCATATTAATCCAGAAGGCCAAAGCCAAGATCTTGTTGCTTAATCTACATTACTAGCTCTACTCCCATTTTCAAGGTTCAGAGATATTTTTTTTCTTAATTACACAGATGTAAAATCATCATCTTTATTTCAGAATATCTCCATTGTTCACTTTGTTGTTCAACATTAGTTATACTGAACATAATTAATGAGCTCTCAGTGTGTTCAGAAGATCCCCTCTGTGATGTCTGTTACAGTAAATTATCCAGTGCCAGGAAACACTGTCCTTGGTTTGCAAAGATTCCATCTCTTTTCCTATCAATTTTGGGCTATGCAGATGCTCAAGGCCTATGCCACAGCTTTTTTGGCGAGAGAGAAACAAAGGAGCATTACAAGCAGGTCACACAGCGCTGTTTCAAAGATCTGTGTCGATACCTGTCAAATTTCATCCTGGAACTGAGCCTGGCAAGTCTGCATTTTTTGGTCTGTCCTCCTTTTGACACTGCTCTGTCTTCTATTTACAAGATTCAAGCCTTCCCTTTGGTTTAAAAATGAAAAAGGTTCCCATTCTTCTCTCACCAGCACCAATTTAGCATGTCATGAAGGTTATTTTTTCCTCACCTTTGAAGAAAGGCTGAACGACCAGAGATGAAGAAAAAGTTATTAATTCTTAAAGGCCAATCACCCTCTGGCAATTCCACCATTTCTTGACCTTCCTCATTTCTCTCTGCCCTCTCTTTTGTGCTGCTTCCTCCTTGATTTTTCACCTCCCTTCCTGTTCATTGGTGAGTTTTTATAGAAACTACTCATACAAGTTCTCTGGTTTCTATAAAACACGAAGTTATGCAGAATAAAATCACAGAAATTATATTACGTAACAGAGCCCTTAAGTACCTACAGGAAATTGAATTTTGTTGCAGTGCTGTCAGTGGAAATGCTGCTGATCTTTCGTCTAGTCTGAACTAGAGCAAGGAAGTTCGCTACCAAGAGCTTGACACCTATTTAAACAGAAGTCACCCTTGCTTTTAAGAAGTCCATATTTTTTCGCGTACCTGACAAGACCACAGGTTAGTCTCATTTCCCGTGGCAAGTCCATCGTTACTCACTAACGATGCTACATGAAAGACTACACAGAGGGCTGCTTGTCCCTCACAATGACTGTCTCTTTCTGATAAGGGACAAATGCTGGTAGTGCAGCCATCTAGGCTCTGTATTGAGCCCCCCCAACAACCACTACTCTAGTGTAACAATGCTGTTGATCAGCTTAAGGTTCCCAGAAGGACATACTTGAGCTTTCTTCTTTCCCCTTGGCCTGTCACTGTTTGCATTAACCCAGGATTGCCATCCTCTGGATTTAGATAAATCAGAGAAGCCTCTTTCACTAAGGTTTTTCTCCTTCCCTCTACACTCAAGACTACAGAATCCAAAGCTTGTATTCCTCTAGAATTTTATCCCAGGAAGAGCTTAAGTGTCACAGGTCAACAGATAGCACAGATCTTATAGGTGATTTCAGGTGAGTGTTTATGTTATCTGTTTTATAAATATTTTGCAAGGGTTCAACCAAATGAGGTACCTCCACAGGGTCACTCATACTGGGATTAAATGCTTACTACACATTTAATTGTTTTTTAAAAGATAATTTTCAACTACGTTTAGCCCACAGTCAATGCACACTCACATGCATCTGAGCTTATGTGTTTTTTCATGTATGGATTTGGGTTTCTGCGCTAGGTTTGTGTCCTGATCCAATCATACCACCTTCTGCAAAAACTGGTTATGCTCTTTGCTGAGATGGCAGAGACTTTTATTTGTGTGTTCTAAGCAAACATTGCCTACTGGTCAGATAGAAATCCTGTTCTATTTACTCTATGACCACTCACATACCTGGGAGCAAGACAAAGCTGTGTCTAGGTCAATTACATTCTTTATGCTTTATGAGAAGAAACAATGCTCGAAATCACTTCCTGAATTAAAGAAGTACACACAACCAGGCAGTTACAACACTCACTTGAACAAGAATATAAGCTGTTCTGTGGGTTAAGCAAGCCTTAATACTGGAAGCATATACTATCTGATAGCTACAATATTCAACTCATCCTACACTTTGATAATAATAAGACATTCATTTTGTATCACCTATCTGATAGACATTTAAAACTATCATAACTGAAAAATACTTCATTTGTTCAACATGCCAGGTGAACAAGAGTTACAAAGCTATTACCTAATTGCTACTGCTTAATTTATTCAAACTACTGTATCAAGGCTGTTCTTTTTTATCCAACAATACAATACATTGAAATATTGATACCTAGGCTACTTATCAGTGTATTGTCTTTCAATAACACATCATTTCTACTGTTATTAAAAACAAAAATCTGAAACAGGAGGGACTATTAATTGTGCATTCATTTTCTATCAGACTATGCATTTAACACTTTTTTTTTGTGGAAAAGCAAATACCGGCAGACATATAACTCATAAATGACACTAATGAGCACTGGGAGATGGAGTGGAAAGGCTTTAAATGTGTCCCATTATTTTGCAGGATAATTAAGAGCACAGCTCTACCATGGCATTTTATTACAGAAATAGATAAGATCCCATCTCATTGCAAGCAGGTGTTGTAATGAAGCAAAGCAAGATCATTTTTATGAGGTTCTCCTGGTCCAAAAAAAGACTGCAAATTTATTTTATGCTATTGTAATTCAAAAAGTAAGCATGCAGATCTTGGGAAACAAAGGGAACAGCAAAATATACTGTGTAAAACTATTTCCTATGCTGTTGATTCCAGTTATCCCCAGAGAAAACAGAAAAGAAAAGAACATTTGTTCTCTCACACCTTATATGTACAGTTTAGTTTCTCATAAATAATATTTGGTTTAAGCAGCTCTTATCAAATGAAACTCACCGTACACAAATGGCATCCCAGCTTAACACAGACTAAACAACATCCCAATTTATTTACAGTAGAAATAGGGTTTCTGCTATTTAGAATCATTAAGAAGCTTTAATCCTCCATAAATATTGCCACTAAACTTTTGTAATATATCTGTCATGATTTTATACTTTTTTCATTAGCATTTAGTATCAAGTGCCATGAAATAAAGATAACCTTACAAAAGATCCAGCATTACATTGAGTGATGCAGTATTTGCAGGAAGATTCTCGGCTAACGTTCACCGATCATAAACCTCAGGAGTAGATACAGGATTCCCAGGGAAGAAACCTATAATCCTACATTACCCAAGACACAAGTTGTGACTCTCATATCAGTTTGGGGAAGCAGAACCTGTTCCCATTGTCAGTTTATATTCTTTGTAGTTTTCACTTCCACCACTGTATTCTCTATGGACACTACTGATGGACGGTGAGAAAGATTCCACAGGGTACCCATATCAGCTAATAACTATAAAAATGGTTAGATATCATATCAAACTCCAGAAAACTTCCTGAACCTGGGAAGCACAAATTCATAGGCTCATGATAATTTCCTCTTTCTCTATTTTCCTTTATCCACTGGAGTTTGAGATTCGTTACGCTTAAAATCTAAGGAAGTTAGGTGGTGAGATGAAAAAAGGAGTGAGATACAGAACGAAAGAAGTGTGAAAATTGGAATTTAAAGCATAGCTAATGTCATTTGGCTGATTTTGCTGCAAACCTACCCAGGGGTGTGGGGGGAAGAATAAAGTTCTGCAGTATATAAGAAACAGCCTCTTGAGATGATCTTGATATTCACCCCGCTGCACAGTAAATGCTATATATTTGAAAGAGCTTGAAATTAATCATCTTTCTATGGAGATTAAACTGATAAAGCGTGATAACCTGCAACTTCTTTAACTACTTCTTTTAGTTAGAGAAATCTGTACTTCTGCTACAAAGGATGGAGAGACGGGGAAAAGCTCCAGTGGATCTACTAACATCGAACACATCCTTTCATCTTGCATTTCAAATAAATATTACGGGGCCATATTTGCTCACTACTTCCTCTTTCAGTCCCTGTGAATTTTTGTTTCTGATGGTCAGCCTAGCTTTTACTAATGCTTTACAGAAAGAATGGCTGTGCACGTTTAATACATAATGCTCTGAATTGGGACATAAAGTCTCAATGATTTTGTTAAGTTAAAAAAAAAAAAAAAGAAAAAAAAAACAAACCATAAACTTATTTTTCAATTAATAGTCCCCCATAAGCTCTTGTTTTCAGCTGTTCGGCACTTGCAGTTCCTTGGCACTTGCAGCTCCTCACACCATAAGGAGTTTTTACCTGTTGAAAGGGTGAAAACCCAGGACCAAAGCTCTTAGTTCTGCTTTGTCACTCCCTAAACAACAAGAAATATCTCCTATTTAAATGCTATTGAAAAATGTTAACATACTGCTTCTGCTGCACAAATAGTTGCTGTAAAAATGTTTTTAACACTGCTTAGTCTTTGGGTTAGTTTTGGAGAACCTTGCACACTTAATTGTTATTACAATATAAATCTAGGATGCCATGCCATTTAAAAGTTGAAACTATAATAACTGAGGAGAAATTCCTCTCTTTACTTGCAGTTAAATGTTTTGCTTCACACTTTATTGCACAGTCTTCTCTCTGCATCCATTAAACCTGTTGTAAGCCACAAAGAAAATACCAATTTTCATCTGTGGGGAATAAAATAGTCTAAAATTTTAGTTATTAAATTACTCCATATCCTGCGTGGTCATTCACTCTTAAAGTAATAGTCAGCAATAATGACTTAATACTAATAAACATCTAATGATGGCCTGAATTAGAAAAGTATCCAAATTATCTAGCTTTGCTAGTACAGTAAATTTGCTAGAATGTATTAACTATTTAAACCATCAAAAAATAATATAGGACTGACTGTTGATTTCTGCAGTCCCTCCTTTTTTATGCACACTGCTCGCAGTAACACAATCGTACCAAATCTTCTAAACTTTCTACAGGAATAACATTTAAGTTCCAAAGCAGCCAGGTTTGTGTAAATTACTAGGAATTACTTGCTACATAAATTGCATGTAACTGGTCTAATTGTCAAAATATTTAACGCTCATTTCTAATTCATAGTTTGCATTCTTCCAGTTATTCTATGATAGCATCAAAATACACTGAAGTAGCAACTGAAATCAGAATGGGTGTGATTCAAAATACTGAAATGTTAAGAAAGTATTGCAAATATTAACATGCACATTACACACAAGGTTGAAAATAATCGTGGTTCACTTATACTGCAGTATATGTATTACATAACTGCTTTTTCAAATACAAGATCCATACCACAGAACCTCAAGGAAATCAAATGGTCAAAATTGACTCCCACTGACAGCTCACAGTTACTCAGTACTGAGGCTGTAACCATTAACAGGTTTCTCTCAGCTGTGGCTCATTTCAAGCTTTTCTCCACATCCTCCTTCCATATCAATGACATTATTCCAGCTGATTTATGCACTGAGGAGACACCCTTCATCAGGTTAGATTAATTCACTAACTCCTGGGTGCTGTTATAGGCGGATTCTGGCTCAGTGCATATCAGCTAGCCAGCTAAGGTTAGCACCTGACATGACAGAGATTAAACTTCCGTACTTCAGCACACGTTTGATTCAATGGTCAGAAGTACCAAAAAGGCATATAGACTAAGTTGTAAAACCCTAGGTCCTAAACTCACACGATCAAATCAGGTTTTTTCTTTGTTTTCAGTTTGATAAAAACTAAAAGTTCAAGTCTTTACGAATAGGGAGGAAGGGAATAAAAATAATTTCTCGTCATGTCTCAAATCCACAACTACAATGAAGTAATATAGCAGCCTGTTGGTTCATAAAGATGTACTAGCACATTACCCACGTGTAGCAAACCAATAACCAGATCTGATATTATAGGAGCATACACCTTTTGTCCACAGCTCTCAATGCTGCTTTTCCAGATTGCACAGCTCTATAAAAACAGAATTAATTTTTTTTAAAGAAAACCCAATTTCAATATTGAGTCTTCAACAAGGTAATGAAAAGATACAATAAAGACTCAAAGACATTTGAATTACTGTGCAATCACCATACCTTATGGGAGTTCCACATTTAAATGATTTCTTTCTCTATGAGGTTTTTAAGATCTTTCAAGCTTTTTAATGAAAAAACAATACAACAGAAAATCTACCACTAACAGGGATACCTGACTGGGTAACTCCAGAGATTGGTAAAAACGTTATGCCTCTGCTAAATCAATCTCTAAAGGCATTTCAGAAACCTTCCCAAATCATTGCAGTGGAAACGTGGAATGATCAATATTAGCATCTGCTTACCCAGTGTTTATTCAATATTAAGAGACAACGTGATCAGTTTCTGCTTCTAATTGCAGACATCTTGCTCATTTATGTGCTCAAGTTAAACTTTCATCCTGATAATGCATTAATTTTCTCTATAGCTGGCAAATTTCTTAATATGTTCTTTAACACACTATTTCAGCTCCTCCTAGAGAAGTCTGTAGGAGTGCTATCAATGAGTTAAGATATGTTAGTGATGGAATCAGCAGGAATATGCTTTAAACCACTGAACTTCATTCTTGGGGTTCCTTGTCATAAGAGTGACTTTCTGGAAGTATTTTAGGCAAATTTGTGTTTTATTACAACACGAACAGAACCTGCTGATATAGTTCAGTATTTCTAACAGCTCTGAACTCTGTTCTTACATTTAGATTTCAGTAGATGAACATCTTTGAGGTTAATGGATTTCCAAAATAAAATACTAAAAGTGAAATCGAGACTAATTCAGTCCTAAGTTATTAATTCTCCACTGAATTCCTCCATATTTACTGATGTTCAAGAGCTGTGCTTCTCTATACAAAATAAGGCCCACATCACAGTCCAAGGCTGCCATCCCAAGTGCTTCACATGTCACAGAACAGTAGGAGTTGGAAGGGACCTCTGACACAGGAAAAAAAAAAAACAAACAACAAACCAACCCCACATTTTCTTGTATTCTTTAGAGACACAAAGCCTACAAATTTAAGACTGCTAGATTTTTTTTCTTCTTCAATTTCTGTATATCTTTAACATTATATTTAATTAAATAATTTGCTCTGCACTACTTACTAAGAAAGAACTACCATAACTGATAGGAATTTAAACAAAACTAAAAGCAATTGAAGGATGGAACCTTAAGAAAACAATGTGGATAAAATTAAAGACTGCATTTTTTGTGATTTCAGTAAGACAGAGTGTTTAGAAGATGAAGTTCTCTATGATCTCCTACTGGGAATAGCCTCATGCAAAGCTGCCTAGTGCTTTGTGAAGTATAAAAATAAGGTGACAAGTTACAGCTAAATTTAAGAGAGAAAACGTCAACTTAAGCTTAATGCTTTAAATCTCATTATTTAACAATATTCTTATGTGATGCATCAACAGCTGAGATCAATGGAAATTGAAAGTTCCTGCATTATAAAAGAGAAATTGTTCCTGGTATATAATTTTTTCATTAAAATCTCCCTAAACTGGAGTATGTATCCTGCCAGTAAATTTATGACACTCCAGTTGCACTACGATTATTTTTTTTTTTTGCACACAAGAACTTGAGTTGAGAATAAAAAAGAGAAGTTAACACTCTTCTGTGGCTTTTTTCCGTAAGTCTATACAGTACTTAATACTTACAATTATTTGAAAAAACAAGACAACTTGAAGGTATTCTTAAAACTGCAGGTGACTCAACCTGACATTTTACACAGAGTACCTACCTATCAAGGAATTACAACGTACAAGAAAATCACATTATATATGGACTTTTTAACGGACAAGCCAGTGAAAACTGAAATACTGCAGTACCAGAGCCTGAAGCGTAGATCACTTCGCCCATTTCTAGCAGACTGGTAGATGTTGACACTGGGTCAACTTACATTTTTATACATGCTAAAGAAGAGGAGTGTAAGTGTGCCTGGAGCACCACATACAAACATTCTTATAAATTAAAAACTCTAAGTATAAAGCGTTTATCAGTTTTTACTCCTTGACAGCACAAGATTCTTTTTAGGATCTGCTAAATGAATTTTCTCACCTTTTCTGTTCCTAAAATAAACTGCTCTTTACACCTACTACACACTTTTCACTTTTCTTAAATAGCTTCACAAGCTGCCTATGCTTGCTGTCTTGTCTACTAGCCTTTAAGTCAAGGCCTTTTCTCACCGTACTCAGTCACCAAGATGACTGCTGCATCATCTTTAAATCTGCTCTTCATTACTGGTATTTCACCAAGCAGTGAAAACCTTTCTAGTTTCTAATCTCTTGGATTCCTCTGTATTAGGGGCTTGGAGACACAAGGTGTGATGCCCGAAGACAAAGAAGTGATGAGACTTCCCTGCAATGCAAGCTTAAAAATTGGGAAGTACTATCAAACAAAACCAAACACCCGCCCTATTTCTCAATTTATCTACACAAGGACAGAAATTGAAATAAGAACCAACGTATTTTTTATTTGTTACAAATACAAGAACTTCAAAATTGGCTCACGGATAGCTTCAAGCTGTATTGGATCATTCTTACCTCCTACCTTTCTTTCCCAGTACCAAGCTATTTTTATGTAGCGTGCAGTGTGACTTTTAACCTTGTCTCTAGCGAATAAGTATTAGACAGATAAGTGTAATATCCTCAACTTGTGTAGAGTCTTAGTTAAAAAAGAAAAAAAGACAATAGTAATCAGTCAGGAAGCAGATACAGAAATAGGAAAAGACGACATGAGGAAGTAAAAACTTCTAAAACTAAATTTTGCTGCCAAAGATAATGTACAATGTAACTAAACTCTGAGAGGATTTCACCTATGACACGGCCCAGATTCTACATGAGTACTGTGCAGAGAGATATTTAAACCAGTCTACTTAAAATCTGCTTCTCAAATTGCTCTACAGAATTTAATCAAGCAGTATGCATAACTTCCTCTAGAAAAAATAAGTTTGCAATTGTTATTTGCTCTATATCCTGTAATCAACAGGGCAAGGCTCAGAAAGGTGACTTTTTATATTTAAAGTTTTAAGTAATTCTTGAAATTTTCTCCAAAATAGCAAAATTTTTCTTCAGATCCTATTGCACAAATGTCTTTGTCAAGACAACAGTGCAATAAGATTCTTCCAAAAGTTAAGAAAGTTATTTTGTTCTATTTTTTTTAAAAAAAAACCCTGCAGATAGCTGAAAACTGCTTGAATAAGCAGGGCTTCAGACAATCACATGCCACCAGTATGAATTAATATTTTGAACACTCTCCAAGTGAAAAATATGAAACATTATTTCTTATTTATGCCTTTTTCAGGCTCTACCATTGTGTGAAGAAAAAAATCTGGAAAAAAACTATCATCATCACATTTCTAACGGTCCTTCTAAAAACAACATTTCAGACAGATTTTAAAAAAATTTCAGAACACAAAAGAAGTCACATGAATACACTTCCCAAATTATCTTGCGAGTGATATTTCACTCTTTAAAGCTATAAACTGGTTTTGGTCAAAATATTAGCTTGAATTTCAAAGGGAAGAGTCTATTCAAATCAGAACAACGTAGAAGTTTTAAGGCAGACTGAATTTTTCAAGCTATTTGAGTTTCACCTTAATAAATCTCATGTTAAGAGTTCAATTTCAGTAAATCTATTTTTTTACAATTAAAAGCAGTGGCTTTAATGGAAACTAATTTGAATTTCTAAAAATAACTGTTTCCATGAAATGACTATCAATCAATCAATCCCTTTGAGATAAGAGCCCTACTTTGTCCTGATAGCATCACTGGTTTTATGGTATCCTCAGCTGACTGACTTTGTTTTTAGCAAAAGAAAAGAGCTTAAAGAGCTGCTGACCAATAAGAGAAAAATCTTTTAAAATCAATATGTTCAGTATATTGGTATGTGTAAAACATGCCATGGCCAAATAGTGATTTTCACTTGCACTGAATTTTATTCATAAGTATATTTATATGAAGGCATTAAAAAAATGACAGAATGGTCTGTCCCAAATTGTTACTATTACACTCCCATCTTTGTGAAATCTTTGAAAAATAAAAAGAATAATTTAATTCCTAGAAAAATCTTAAAATTGAACCTTTATAAAGTTGAAATATATTCAAACAAAAACTGGGCACTGTATCTACCCTAACAGATTATTTTGCTTTTCCTGTTACATATTTCTATGGAATGAAAGAAACTTGTCCTCATTTACTCAGATAGCAATTATTAATTTCCACAAAAGTACCTACAGGTCACGGCTGGCCGGTCTGATGATGAGAACATCGGAAGAGTTGGCTAAGCAATCCTCAGAAAAACCTTAACCAAGCATAAATATCTTGGAGGATGTCCCATGTATGCTATTACAGATGACCACCCTCTTTTGTTCAGAGAGGTGAAAAGGGTATCTAGCACGGTTATTAAATTTTCTTAGTAGTGGAGTCAGTCCACTCACTCCTTTTCTAAACGTATAGTAACAACTTGTTGGTACAGACAAGATTA
This sequence comes from Phaenicophaeus curvirostris, assembly GCF_032191515.1. Lineage (NCBI taxonomy): Eukaryota > Metazoa > Chordata > Aves > Cuculiformes > Cuculidae > Phaenicophaeus > Phaenicophaeus curvirostris. Next base: position 18,288,703 of record NC_091404.1, on the reverse strand, counting down.
TTATGTTTCAAATGCACAATATTTATTCTAATCAACACCAGCAGTCACACATTATTGAAGTATTCTGGAGCTAAACTAGATTAATTTGCTTAAAGCGGCTTTTCCAAACAAAATATGGTTAAAATGAATATTTGGCTTTAGGCTTTGTGTTTGGAAGACTGCCAGAGACACTAAAAAGGACTGCAGAGTTTTCCATTTCATTTCCTTACCTCTAAACAGTATTTAAGTCCAGCTTCAAAATAAGGCATGAGATTTTGAGGAAAAAAAATTTACTTTTATTTTTTAATTATGTTAAATCAAGGGCATACCTATTATTTAGGATTTTCAAATAGTCTGCAGGGTCATTAAATAGCTTAACTACAAGACAGGACTGCTGAGGACATACTTGACTGAGAACAGACACGTTTACCATGAGTGAAAGCTTGTTACTTTATGAGAAATAACAGCTCAAATGGAATAAACTGCCGAACAAGGCAGCTCAAGTGAAAACAGCTCTCGAAGGCTGACTACTAGCAAGATTCTACAAAAGTACAAAACCACAAGGGTTATTTTCAAAAATCCCACCAAAAATGTCCTGAAATCTCTAGAAAAACTGAGTGGATCATGTCTCTAACGTGCGGTACTTCGTACAGACAGACAATCTCTTCTGGCTGAGAAGTACTCATCTGATTTGGACTAAATTGTCTGTTGTCACAGTCACATGCTTCACCGTATTCCTAATTTCTCACTTGATCCTAAACAACTTCAGAATGTTCCTCTCCTCTCACACTACTGCTCTGCAGCTCTTCCATTTCCTGCATACAGAGCAAACTATATGCTCCAGAGGTATCAGTACAGAACAATTCACAAAATCTACGCAGATTAAAAGCCAAATGAAGGCCATAAATAATGCATGTAACACTAAGTGCTATCTACCCTGTTCTTGGATGTGTGTATCTTGTAAGATCTGCTTCTGCATTTTGCATGCTAATGTATATTAGCCAGTTTTACAGGACAAATTCAGATACATTCCTGATGGCACCTCAAAGAGCACTATTAAACTCAAACTTGTTATAACGAGATTCAGTTTGATAAAAAGCAAAAGCACGACAGAAAAACCTGGTTCCTTGCAGTAATTATTAGAATTACTTTCCAACTCTGATGACTAAACACCTCATGCGATTACGTTATATGTTATTAGTTTACTCATGTTAGGTAACAAATACCTTCGGTTCCACAATACTCTGGTAGTACCAGATATTAGGTATTAAATCTGGATAAATTTTAAAAGCAACATTAGCTATTACTGTCATGTACAGAATAAATTCTAGTTAATTCTGACTCTCTCCTGCCAGTGAAGCGACATCAGCTCTTCGTTTTTAAAAAAAAAATCTTCAGAAATAATTTGATATCTGATCATAGGTCATAGAATCATCAGACTGGAAGAGACCCACCGGATCATCGAGTCCAACCATTCTCACCAATCTCTAAGCCATGTCCCTCAGCACCTCATCCACCCGTGCCTTAAACACCTCCAGGGAAGGTGACTCAACCACCTCCCTAGGCAGACCGTTCCATTGCCCAATGACCCTTTCAGTGAAGAATTTTTTCGTTATGTCGAGCCTGAACCTCCCCTGGCGGAGCTTGAGACCATTCCCTCCCATCCTGTCCCCTGTCACTTGGGAGAAGAGACCAGCTCCCTCCTCTCCACAACTTCCTTTCAGGGAGTTGTAGAGAGCAATGAGGTCTCCCCTCAGCCTCCTCTTCTCCAGGCTAAACAACCCCAGCTCTCTCAGTCGCTGATGCTGCACAGTCAACCTTTGTGACATGACAGAGAATCCCAAAGTTTTGTATCTAAAGAGGCTGCAAAATATGCTTAATTCTTCTTACATGCAAACTCAAAGCCTGTCCTTTCTCTCTCAAATTCGTGGTCTTTGCAAGTAGCTTATGACTTCTAAATACTGAATATAATTCCCTGTCCCTAGAGATGGATCTGATCCCTCGGATCCATTGCAAGAAAATTCCCACTGATTGTGTAGCCTTCATTCACACAACCAAAGCAAGTACATTACACCAGGAGTACTTTACTTTTTATTACCTTATCCATAAATCTGATGTTAAAACCACTAAGGGTAGCGCAGAACTGGCTCTCAGTGGAGAATTGTGAGAAAATCCCAAGGTCACTTCCCAGCTCCCCCAAAGTGTGATAATACAGTGCATTTCCAGCAGAGTAAATGGACTTGCTCACCCTTTAGTGTTAAGAATACTTTTTTAAGCTAGCAATATATTTCAGCTGTTTAAAGCCGAATAAAAATACAGCACAAGTCATTTATTATCTGTCACTTCCATACAAGTAATTCCCATAAAAAGTCAACTTTAAGATACTCTGCAAAAGAATTCTTTCAGAGTTGACAGTCTTATTATTTTAAAATTTAAATGACATTCAGAGAAATTCAAAGCTGAATACCTTGGATCAAAGGCAACAGCACAACAGAAGTAAAATTCAGTGATTAAAAAACCCCAACAGAAAATAAAGTCCAGCTGTCAATACTTTTCAATAGAGATTTACATCAAGCCACTTTAAACTCCTCTCATAATTCAAGCACTCTGTTATAAATCAGATCAAAATGTATTCGTAGTCAAGTCTCCTTTTTCTTATAACATTTGATGTGTGTGCCTGTTGGATGAATTTCAAAAATTACTTGCATAAAGTACTCCACAACTACAAGAGCACAAAGTAGAAAAACAACATAGAATACCCTAAAACTACTAACTGCTACCCAGGTGGGTCATTTCCTTAGCCATGAATTTGTTTCCTTGATAGAACAGGAAATATTTGGTTGGAAAGTAAAATTAGATGAGTATGATCTGCAACAGTTAGCAGATCAATTCTCACTGCATTTACCAGGCTATAAATTGGTTTGTATTAACTGACTTTAATTCTGCAGTGGGGAACAGAAAAAAATTTCCAATGCCAGGACACACCATCGGGTTCATCTGATTTCCAAAACTGACTTAGAGGGAAGGTTCTGATGAGAGATTGTGAGGGCAAAGAGAATGTTTTATGGTTTTGATTTAGTTCCTGCAACCAGAATTCCAGGAACAGGTTGGCTTTGTGTGATGACTTTTTAAATAGAACCAGGCAGAAGTCACAGAAAACAAGCAAGAACTGTTTTTTTTGGTTGGTTGGTTGTTTTTTTTTTTAATTAAGGTGATTTTTTTTTTAATTAAGTTCATTGCAGTAAAAGTATACCCTAAAACATTCCTTGTATCTCTGCAGACTTCTTTAAATAAGAGTATTCTTTAGCATGATCAATATATCCTCTGAAAATGAGATCAGACATAGATGCTGGATAGTGAGTCCTGATGGGACAAGTTTTATCATTTCAGAGGACTATTTATTTGCCCTGAAAAATGATGCCACCAGGTATTGCACCTGCTCCTTGCACTTTGATAAAGTGTTTCGCATTGCATGTGTAGGCAGAAATATTACTGTTCCTGTTAGTAGAAAAATGGGAGGAGGTATGCAAGATGTTCACCTAACGTGTCTTCTATGTGAAATCTCAGTATCTTCAAAACGCAGTGCATTTCTTGTATCAAAAATACATATTTAGGCAGGTGATCTTTCTGGGCTTCAATTCAAAAAAACTTCTTCAAATAAATTAGTGGGTATCTGCTAATACAATTTAAGACAAAGGAGATGTGAAGTTACCCCTACTGGAACCTTGAAATTAATTTTCATTTCCATTTTGGCAAAAGACCACTCTGCTCCTGGTAGGAGATCAAGCTTGGTAAGTGAAGATAGCTTATTTTGCATGCACATCTGTGCAGAGAGACAAGCAATTCTTTGGTTCAGGTGGATAAATTGCCAGCTTTCATATATGACAGATAGTGTAATGCACAGTAAAACAACTACTGTAGCTATTCATTGCTTCTAAATGTAACAGTAAAAACCATCTATGACAGAAAGGCAGTAAAAGAATACACTATAGTATGGGCAGATGTCCACAGTGCATTAAAAAGGAATTTGTGTCCTCTTAGATTTAAGCAAACAACTGTATTCATATGATTTACTGTAATTGATTGGATTCTAAGCATGTTCTATCCTAATGATGCTCACACAATAACAGACGCGTATGTATTCTTTCTCATGCTTTAAGAGTCCATTTAACTTTTGAATGAAGGAAAGAGCATTTTAGAGGAGCAGTCACTTATGACAGACAATTGTTTAAAAACAATCATATATTCAGATCCATCTGGTGCTATCCTGGGAGACATGTGTTGCAAACTAATAAAATTACTGCAGGGGTAGGAAAAACAACAAAGAAAATTTTAAAAGAATATCCATTGGTTTTATATACAGAAGAATTAAGTTTTCTTATGTCACGCAAAACATTTTTTAAAATGTCATGTTGGCAAAATGATCTTCATTTAAAAACGATTCACAGTCACATCCAGGTTCATACCAATTGTTTCAATTTGCCATAAATAATGATTACACAAAAATAGCTGTTGCACAATGCTTAAATGTTCCTGAAATGGGAGTATATGCTTCAAATATGTTTCCACATTTCTGCAATGTAAGCCAATAATAAAAATTATATAAATATGGAGTTAATCAAGTTATTAAGACACAGAATGCATTAAAAATACCCTGACTAGTCCAGTTTTCATTATTTATTCATCCTATCATCTGCTAAAAACCACAGAATTTAATAGTTCCTTAGCCCCTTCAATTGCAGCACTAAACCACAAGAATCATAGTAGATATGAGTCCAGTTTGTTTTGGTGACTTTTCTATATGCTGTTGTCAGACAGGAGCATAAATTCCAACAGCTCTTATAAATTGCTTCGAAAACATTTTTCTACCTCCAAGTTTTCCAGTCATAAGTGCTTATTCTTCTTAGTTAAGGGAAGCCACCATGGAAAAAACATAAAGAAAGGGTGAATCTAGCAATGTAAAGCTTAACTTTCATTGCATTTGTTCGAATGGTTTATATTTAATTGATGGATCTCAGTGTTTGTGTCTGACTGACTTTTGGTTTCTCAGTGTCTCAATCACTGCAGCACAGACACAAACCGCAGGTGGGTTTCCCCGCATGGCTATGCTGACGTAGCTTCCCTCTTCATCTTAAATGACCACCTGAGCTGAATGTGATAGACAGTTTTATCTGGAATTTTATACAGTCTTTGGCCTTTTCTGAGGCAGACTGTAAAATTCACAAAGAGCAAGAGTTCAAAGTGTAATTCTTATATAGTTTCTTTTTTTGCACCAAGGACAAGTTCACGCCTGAGCTCTAAGAAAAAAACATACTCTAAACATAAAATATATAATATAAAAGTGAAAGGGCACAATGTCAGCCGCCAAGACACACGGCTAGTAAAAAACACATAAAATGTGTTAATGCACTCTTCTATGTAACCACTCTTTTTAAGGATGATCTGCTTACAGAATATACAAGGGCATTTGTGCTAATTACTGAGACACACATGGCTGGTAGAAAAATAAAAGCACCTTAGCAGACCCTATGCACAGTTTCACTCTTTTAAAATACGGCCTTGAAACAGAAACCACGCTACCTTTCTTTTGTTATTTTCAGGGCAGCAATCAGAGGGAAAGGAGATTCATTAATATACACATTACCATTAACAGGCAGAGAAAGCAATCATTAGTGTCATGGCTCAGGTGTTCTCAATGCAGCTGTAGGATCAAATCATATCCCACTAATGTAAACTGCAATGAAGCTCTCTACTAGATTTTCCTATTATTTGAGTGTTAAACTTGTTTTGTCGCAGATCTGTGAAGGACACTGACAATAGTAAACTAGCCTGCATTATCATCATCATCTTTTCCTTAAGAAAAGGAAATCAATAAGCAAGCTGTCATAGTCTATTTTCTACAGGTTAACCTCTCTGGTTCTGGTAGAGTGGATAGATACTTTACAAATCAGAGCTGTAAAAATGGCATTTGACAGAAGTATTACTTACTCGGGATTTTCTAGTAGAGCCACAGGTAACAATTTGACAGCGACTCCAAAAAACAGTGATGAAAATATTATCTCTTTATTCGTTCACAAATAAAATAGCATTTTGTAGACATAATGCTAAGTGTCCTTAACTAACTTCAAAGGGAAATCTCACAAGTTTGTGCTTAGAAAGGTATAAAGTATTTCTGACTTCATATACTTTTCTCTGTACTTCATTTTACTTGGTGTTTAACTACAAAGTTATTTAATACAATCGGATCATAAATTAATAAATGGAATCACTCCCTCTTATGATGAGATCTAAGTCTGTACATTCTACAATGAAACACAGAGGAAAACCAATTTCAACAGACCCACAGAAAAGGACACCCCTATTTCAAGTCAGTGATACTGCACTTATATTATAATCTGCAGAAATCTAGATTTAGAGCCACAAACTTTCTACTCTTTTCTTGCTAAGCAAGCCCTATTCTCCAGCATGGGTCCCCAGTGTGCTATTTCTTCTATTATTTCAGCTGGTTGAACTACAAGATGGCCCTGAAGAGATGCTTCTTCTGCACCTCTCTCAGGTCCAGAGAGGCTTTTCTGGCACTGGATGGAACCACAGTGCAACTGCACCTGAGTTAGAACAGCTCCTTGGTCTGACAGTAATGTTTCTAATGTGTTAGCTTTTTAATGGATAGGTGAGCTGAACCAGCTTCTCTGGTAGTCACATTTGTCAGACGTAATACACAAACTAGGATCTTTCTTGACAGAAAAGGTCTGTTCTGTGATTAAAATTTCTTTTCCATTAGTCTGATTTTTCACTCTCAGTTCAAAATTCCAGGTTCTCTTGGTAGCATTTCCAATCCAAATTGGTGCTAAAATTGCTTTCAGTGGTTTTCTTTTTAAAAATCTTCATTAAATTCCACTTCCATAAAGTTGAAATGACCTCATTTAGACATCTTGTTCTGAAAGAATTATATCATTCTGTCCCACAGGGAGAAAGGAGATCACAAATTTGTCACTTGCATAAAGGATTAGCATACCAAAGGTTTACCCTCATTGTGAAAACTGTCCTCTGTGGTTTTAGAACCTTTTGTTAAATGCAAAACGTCTTAATAAATGGTTACCTGTACCAAATAATTCACATGGTTATGAATCTACAGCTTAAAATTCTTGGGGTACAATATCACGTGTTGCCTTCAATGACTATGTTGGTACGCTTTACGTAGAAGTAACAAAATCTAAAAAATCTTCTTATACAGAAAAAAGAGGACAACACTACACACACAGCAGTAGTTTCTCTGGTCTTGTTCCCACTCTCTGCATCTTCTTTTTCTGTATTATTCTCAATAAAGCTGCCCCCACAAAACGGGGCACTGAACTATACCCATTTCTAATTAAATTTCTCATCTACATTTTCCCAAGTAGAATAATATAAATATTATAAAGGAGTAGCCTCTTTAGCTGAAAAACTCTACAGCAAGGTTTAGGGGAGTGTCACAACTCGGACCCACAAGTGAGTCCAGAGAAGAGCAACAAAGCTGGTGAGGGGGCTGGAGAACAGGCCTTATGAGGAGCAGCTGAGAGAGCTGGGGGTGTTCAGCCTGGAGAAGAGGAGGCTGAGGGGAGACCTCATTGCTCTCTACAACTACCTGAAAGGAGGTTGTGGAGGGGAGGGAGCTGGGCTCTTCTCCCAAGTGACAGGGGACAGGACAAGAGGGAATGGCCTCAAGCTCCGCCAGGGGAGGTTTAGGCTGGACATTAGGAAAGAATTTTTCACAGAAAGGGTCATTGGGCCCTGGCAGAGGCTGCCCAGGGAGGGGGTCGAGTCACCTTCCCTGGAGGGGTTTAAGGCACGGGTGGACGAGGTGCTGAGGGACATGGGTTAGTGTTTGATAGGAACGGTTGGACTCGATGATCTGGTGGGTCTCTTCCAACCTGGTTTTTCTATAATTCTAAGATACCAGGGCGCACAACAAAGACACGGGGTAGTGCAACCACTCAAAGTTACAGAAATGAATCCCTGAGAACAACCCAAGTCCCTCAGACCCGATTCAACACGCACACCGTAAGGTAATGGGAGAAATACAGAGAGAAAGGGAGGGAGAGAGAGAGATTGAGAGAGACGAGGAAAGAAATCACCCCATGGAAGGCAGCAGATGATCTCGGGAACACGCGTTCCAGGCTGGTCCGATCGAAGTGTGTGAGAGAGCGCGAGACTCCTCTCCCTGGTTCCTCGAGAGCCCTTGACAAGGCAAGGCCAGCCCTCCCGCCATCAGCCCGCGTGCTTCTGGCGGGCGCGGGAGCGAGCAGGGGGGCGGGAGCGGGGGCAGCAGCCATGGCCGCCCCCCCTCCCCTCCCCTCACGGGGCCAGCGCGGGGCTGGGCTGCGCCCCAGGGGGGAGCGGCGGCTGCTCCTGCGCTGCCCCCCGAACCCGGCACCACAGGCAGGCTGGGGCCACAAGGGGGGCCTCAGACAAAAGGTTTAAGGCAAAATACATGGACTTAAATATATTTTTAAAAAAGCGTTGATATAGTAAGTAAAGTATCTTTGTTTAAAACTAATTGATTGAGATATCACGTAATCAAGAAAAAGGTGTTAAAAAAAACCCAGAAAAATTACTACTAGTCCAAATCTGAAGTTGAGAGACTTGGTTTCCTTTAAAAAATCATATAAACGCCTTCACTACAGGCTCTTCAAAACAAAAAGTAGTGCAGGAACAGGTTTGTGGCAACCTAGAACACTAAGGACAGCCTGGGGCCCACGGAATAAGTTAATTGTTGTTAGTTGGCCGTTCTGACCGCTCTGAAGTGTGAACAGCAGGAAAGGAGGCAACACTACAACTACAATTATAGTATCCACAATGCCTGAGTGAAATAATTTCTTTAAATAAGTCTCTTTTTTTTTTTTTTGGAAGATACTCAGTCAATCCTTAGCACAAGAAAAAGTTAAAGCTTTCATTAATCCTGTTGGGGAAAGTGAGGGCCTATCAAAGACCAAGGACAACGTTGTCCTAGATGTGAACATGTTTCTTCTTGTGTCCTCAGGGTAATTTGTTACGTGCTATTTATGACAGAGAAGTAGGCAGAAAAGACTTGAGCTGTCCCAGGCCAACGAGCAGTTTAAAAACTAAGCCTTGATTACTGGGTGATTAAAGCACTGCCCTTTTGTGCTGTTTAGTAGCACACCAAGTTGCTTCCAGGAAAGGGAAAAAGTGTTCAAGCTTGCCAATTTTATAAGCATATTTGTTAGTAAAGGTCAACATGTTGCTAATCAGTACTTCATTATTTTAATCTCTTCATTGAAACTAAAAACAAAGGAGGGATTTTTACCTTCTATAAAACACCCAGTAGAGGCTCATAAATAATTATAACAAAGCTGCTACAGATGTGAAAATTATAATGGAAGAATAAAATGGCTTCTTTTTGTCATTCATATAAAGTAACACTATTTTGGTGGTCATGCCATTAGAACCAAATCACAGACCAAATACCAAAATCCCCCTATTTTTCCAGTGTAGGAACTGACTTGACGAAGAGGTATTTTCTGACACATTTGTATCCCTAGCCCTGATAGGCTGTAATTTGAGTAGAAATCGCCATACCTTGCTTTGTTTAACCTGAGAGAGGAATGCCTCTGCAAGACAGCACATTGACCCTGAAATGCTATGGGGTGGTGATGCAGTCCACTCGACCAGCGCCTAATAGGTCCTCTGGCACAGCTATTTCTTCCTCTGGTCAATGAAAGAATCTGAATCTTTTAAACAACAACTCTCACAAAATTATTTCTCCCTAGAAGATTACTATTTACTGAAGAGGTTTTCTGGCATAATACCTCACCAACGCTTGGTAGTGGGCCAGAGACTTTGTATTCTCTGCCTCCCTAATACCATAGCTGCAAAGAAACATCCATACAAGTTTTTTTTCAATTTACGTTGTTAAGATAGACCATAACACTCCAACATTCTTACTTTAAGCCCACCAACAAATGGTGAAATATCAGCCAAGGGAGAGAGGAGGGTGATTCAGAAGAGTACCTGAACACACAGGTTTCCCTGGAAGGGTAGAAGAAGATCCACAACAGCCACACACACGCTTTAGCTGGTTTGCATTCTAGTTTGTCATGGGAGGAAGGCAAGGAATGATTTTCACTGCTCTGGTTGGCCTGTCTTATCTCCCAGTTGGATGTGATGGTACGAGCGCTGCCATTTTGGACCCAACTCCCCAAGCCCTTCAGCTTAAAGCCCACCTGACAGAATTGGCCAGCCTACCGCCAAAGATGATCTTCCCTTTTCTAAAAAGTGGATCCCATTCCTCCAAAACAGGCTACGTCATTGAAGAATGTCCCATATTCATAATAGCCCAAACCATTCTGGTGGCATCAGAAATATAACCAGGAGTTAATATGCATTATACATCCATTTCTGGCTGTGCCCTCCCTTCCAACTGGTAGAACAGAGCAAAACATAACTTGGGTGCCTATGTCTTTCACTCACAAGCCCAGAGTGAGAGTGAATTCCCTCTCCTCAGGAAATTCTGACAGTCTTTCATCATCCCTGCTCCTGCACACGATTTTCATTTTTCTTTATAAAGGATTGAGCTATCACTTACACATATCCATAATTTAATATCTCTGTTCTTATATTAGAAAATTGTGTAGTTTAATAAAACCATGACAAGAACAAATATTTTATAGTTAATTGGAAATGCATTCTTTTCTACAACATACTAGAAACCAATTTATCTGTGAATATTTACAGATAATGTTATTCCTCTTATTTTTTCCCCAATGAGCACAGGTTAGAATTCATTAAAGAAAATGCAGTTTATATCCTCCTAGAAAGTGAATTAAGGGTGGAAGAAACATATCCAAATTATGGTCTTTTTCTTTTCCTGCCATTCTAGTCTCTTATGTTCTGCTGGTATGGTTATTTACGAGCTTGCTAAGATTTGATCTGTTCCTGCCATCCTGACAGTAAGCTTACATGGAGCTGAAATGGGTTTTCTCTTAATGTTTATTCAGCTGTTCCTTTAGAAAATTGCACCTTTACTGTTTTCTTCTACTGTCTAAACCTCTAATTTAAATTCTTCCCTAGATTTTTTTCCATCTGCAGAGTCATGATGGGGTTCCTGTCATTAATAGTGATTCAATAATGTGTCCTATTTTCCTTAAAACTCAGGTGTTGCTATGTCTCTGAAGGAAAGGGGGCATCTTTGTTATGGTCCCTTACAAATAAACACCCATTCCTGTAACTCACAGTAGACCAAGGATAATGTTTCGTAAGATAGGAAGCATATCAACACAGTGTTCCTGCAGGTAATATTGCTCTCTTTTCCCATATTCATCTCATCAGATAAATTCAGATGAGGGATTGCTGGCCTAATTCTCCTTTTTTGTGTGGGGCACAGTGGACATAAGTAATTTTGCCTTTTTTAAAGTGATTAAAAATAACTATAGAAATATCTTTTAAAAGTCACAATTATTACTTTTTATTTTCCGTCCTTATAACTTGAAAATAATTACCCAGTTTGTCATCAACACTGATTTAAATTGAGATGCAGATTGGAAATTTTTGCTTCAGAGTTCAGACTGCTCCTGAATTATAAACAGTTACAGTAGATGTTCTGAGCAAGCCCTGGCAGTAACAGAAGAGAAAATACTGCAGTATTAGATTTTTGCAGCAATCAATGGGAAAGCACTGGCAGAATCTACCCTAAGGTAGTTTTTCTACCTAGCATAATAATTAAAGTTGTATTTTTAAAGTACTAACACAGGACAATATGGCTGGAACTATAAAATTACTTCAATCACTACAGTTAATTAACCCCCTCCCATCTCCCCAAAGAATTTTTCATGTTTTTGCTCCATCTTTTGTTCTCATTAAGCGTTGTCCTGACCTTTCAGTCTGTAAAAATCAACAAAAGGCATTTCCATTTTATTAAAAGATTGATTGCAGGAGGCCTGGGACCACAATGAAAAGAGGAGAAATAATCTATGCTCAAAACACCTCCAATTTTTCAGACAGCCAATGACATTTAGCCTAAAAGCAAAAGCAGTACATACCTGGTTTTCAGATGCAACAACGCAAAATAAGCCGAAGAAACTTTTTTTTTTAAAAAAAAAGCTATACATCAGAAAGAAATACATGCACTATGAGAGAAAGCTTCCAATAATTCTATTTAGATATGAACATACAGCTGCGAGAAGTTACCAAGATAAAAATTATAGGTAGCTTGAGGAGGCAAGCAAAAGTATTTCACTATATACAAGTATAGACAACCACTGTACCTAAAGCTGAATATACATTCAAAGGAACAGCACTTTGTCTCTAGGGACACACAACTGTACAAGAGTATATGGCAATCCCATCTGATGGGGCATTCAGTGATCAAATAAGGAGATTCCAAAACTTTTCCCTACTTTAGGTTCTGAAAATTAATATAAATGAATGCATGCAATTAAAAAAAAAAAATCATAACTTGCAACATGATGGATTTACCACTGGCCCACACTGATAAAAAATTAGGCCTTTTTGATCTTGTAAGTATTTATTTATGCAGGGAGATATCCACAGATGATCCATTAGAAACCTGATTTGACTTTGAATCTTGTTTGTGACGTGCTAGTCTGGTTACTTCAACTGATCTACACGCTATTTATGAAACCAAAAGTCACCAAACTGATTTAATCACTATAATAATGAGCTGCTGTTGAAGGTCAGAGCACTTGAATAGCGCTAGGCCGTAGTTCTATTTTACATTGTTATATTTCTACTCCTGAAGGTCTAAGATATCATACATGTCTCTATTCATAAAAAAATGAAAAGAAAGGAAGTGCTCCACAATAAAACTATCCTTAGCTTAATTCTTCTCATTAATCTGCCTTATTGGCTGTGGCATGCACTTGTTCTACCCAGTTCTACTCTGTGAAGGTTTAATAGACCTGTTTCTTTTACCATCATCCATACACAAGCCTGTCGAGCCTGTCGATCAATGACAATTATTACTTAATGAACATGTAATGACGGGTAAGCCCAGGGAGAAAAGAACAAATAAATCACTCATTACAGCCTTGACTGCAAGTTAACACTGTCTCCTGTCAAAGTGGTATGTCTGCAGGTTTGTTTAGCCAACATCTTCAGGAGTGATCAGCATGATCCAGCGCTTCAGAGTTCTGCAAATCTTCAGTGACCTGAAGTATATTCAACTTCAAATGGAGAACACAAAAGGGTTCTTGACCTTAACTGAAAACTCTCCTGAACAGTTCTTTTAAAAAAAAAAAAGCTCAGAGCACTGTTTGTTTCTTCTTGATTTTTCTAAACTTATTTTCTTATTAAATATGAGCGAAGTTGCACTCTTACTCCAGTTTACATAACAGAACCTTTCTTTCCAGAAGCTTTAATGTGCAATCCACACTGACTAAGCATTTTTTTAATTGACTGATGGTCATGAAGCACTACACAGCCTAAGGAACTAGAGAGCTATATTCATAAACCTAGACAGCAAGGAGTCAGGGTGACGTACGTCAGATCAATATTGTGCTCATAAAAAGAAGGCTATATGTTTTATAAAAATGATGCAGGTGTTTGCTTTTGTGATGCTAATTCTTTCTCATTAAGTTCTGAGGTGAAACATTCAAATATTCTGTATCCTTCTAAAAATTCCACCACCTATTTTTAATGTAATATGACACCAAAAGTCGGTTTTGGCTTTTTCAAGTAAGAGTTACAACAACAACATTTAAATCAGTTAGAAACATCAAAATCAAAACAGGATACCATCACAGGATGCTGTCATTTCCATGGGATGGAAATAGGCTATCACTATTTGGAAAAACCTCAAATGAATTTGTGAAGTGAAATGTTTTCAAGAAATAATACCTTCCAACATAAATATCTATAGTTTAGTAAAATGTTTCTGTCTAAGAAAAGACCACTCCAGAAGACAGTTTCAGTTAAAATTTCTGCATTCGTGATGCTAACAGTCCTTGGTTTATGAGATGGCTTTCTAAAAACGCGTAAGAATGCTCAGTTTTATTTAACATGCAGCAAAGCAGATGTCAAAAAAACAAGTTCACAGAAGAGTTAAAGCTTATAGAAACTCCCTGTGTAAATCTTAACAAGATGAATCTAGTAAAAAAAAAAGGCAGCAAAAGGGTTACTTCCTCGTGTAAGAAAAACTTATCTTCTACATTACATATTCATTTATTTACTTTCAACCTTGAAAGGAATATTTATACAAAACGTAAGGAACATTTTGCCTATCCAAAATTTCCTTCTAATCCAATGTACCATTTGCCAAGCAAAAAGGACTGTTAGACTTTCAAATAACAGGTTATCTGTAAAGTACTGAAAAACCCCACTCAGTGTTTTCAAACATATCATTAAAGGAACAGCTTCTCAGGGGGAGGGGGTAGGAAGGGTGGAGGAAGAAAAAAAAAAAAAGCAAAAGAAAACCCCACAGATTTCAGAAGCTTTTCTGCCCTTAAAAAAGTAAGGCAGGGGGTGGGGAAATAATCATTTCAAGTCAAAGCAGGTAACTGTTCTAGGGCAATGCCATGCTGGAAAGGAATTTAAATACTTAATTGTAATTCCTATCAACAGAAAAACTCATAATCATTCTTATCTCCAAAAATAGCTTGTCAAACATGAAAAAGGCTTATTGCTGAAACAGGCTGTATCTGGGTAAGAATCATAAGCAGAAACACATTTTAATTACCTTTTCCAATATCTTCAACTAAAAGTTAATTTTAATGAGAAGAATTACTTATGTTGCATTTATTGCTTTCTATCTTACACAGGTTCAGGTTTTATTTGTTCTTTTGGGTCAGGGAGGTAGAGACACGCAAACTAATCTCAAGCAGCTATCAGAAAAACACAGGACAGTTTAAAAGTTGAGGTGTTCGCTTTGTCATGTCATATCCAGCTCATGCTAAGAAATGCAAAGAAAGGAATTTTAAGTTAGTGTTTCAAAGTCAGAAACTTTGACACCACAGGCGTTTCACAAGGAACATGCCTGGCTTCATAAGCTATAGTCATCAGTTTTAAAAGGAGGACTCCTTAAAAGTCTTTCCGCAGGTGCAGTACTGGCTACATCAGCTTTAGAACACTTAACTTGGACTTACCTAACAACAAACCTTAAACTGAGTAAGACAGAAGATGGGTATTTATCAGCATTTTTTTCTGAAAGCAGAAAATAGACAGAAGCACCCATATATGGATCCCACTCATGAGCAAGCAAGGAAAGCATTCTATATTTAACTTGGTCACCAAGGTTGTGCGTAACTTCTTGAGTCAGTGCCAACTGTAAATAATGATATTGAGAACAGAAACAAAGTATTTAACAGTTCAGAAGGAGGATTGCTCACTGATTCCAAACAAACTATAGAGCACTTTAATTTCCTTTTGTTTTCTAAGTGAGTAAAAACAAAACCAAAACATTACCATCTATGAGGACAAAGGAATGTGACAAAACACTTACAATCCAATTTAGAAACAATTAAGGAGAAGACTTCTGCCTAACAGAAATACTACTAGTTGTCAATATTTGGAAGGAAATCCTCAGAAGCATATGTAATATAAAAGAAAAAATCTCTGCTTTCAGATGTCACAGCTGATTCAGATTCTGATAGCCTGCCTTTGGCTAAGATATAGGACACTCACTGACATTAATCTGTGTATTTCTGACAATGTTTAAGACATAAGTATGGCATTAAAAGTTTGTTCTTTCTTATTTGTTTGAAGTTTGGGGCCAGCAGTGCTGGGGGCAGCCAGTGGAACAAGGTATTTCCCCTCAGTGAAAAACTTTGTCTTGTCAGATTTTGATACTCTCAACTCAGCACAAGTAGTTGGGTTTTTTCCCCCACCAATACCCCAGGTGATCTTAACGGAGTTACTGCCAGAACCCTTCTCAGCTGCAAAGTAGCTGCGTGATCAGAAAGACTACACTCCAGCAGAACCAGATTCTTTTTGATTTTCAAAAAAGATCCAAGACTAATAATTTCTTTATTTTCTGTGAAACCACATCTTCTTTTAAAATATCTGATACCATTAGGCTGGGATGAAGAACAATTTTGAGAACCGGCAACAAAAAAATTAAATTAGCACACTGTAGAGCCTTTAAAAAACAGTCTGAGAGGAACACAAAACATGCCAAATGAGCAAGATGTTTTCTATTAAACATATAAATCCTTCATACCTTTTAAATGAAATTAGATGTGCATTATAAAATACAACATATCGCATTTATTCCCATTCTTATTTTCCAAAGTGTTCTTTTTAATTTATTTATTTTAACTTTCCTTAACTATGCTTTTTGAGATTGCATAAAGATACCACATGATTTGTTATAAACACATCTTTGAGGCTTTCCTGGGTTTACAAAAGTACCAGAAAGCACACAAAAGAAATTAATTCTTTAAATAGCCAAGGACAAGGAAGGTAGGTTCTGTATTACCAAAGGTGTCTCAAATCAAGGCAGGGCACTAAAAATGCCACCCTGTTACATACGCCACATGGCTCTCTTCTAAATAAATCCTTACCATTGCTATGTTCCTTTCCTATTGGATGTACAAGTATTAGCTGCAATTTGTCACTGTGGTATGTCAAGGAAGGAAGGTTTGCTCTTAAAATGCCGCTTGGAGAGTAAACGGCAGCCTGCAGAGCAGGATTTGTTTATATCACTTTTGGTACGATGAATAACACACTTAGAAAGATATATTGAATATGAAACATGGAAGTGTAGAAGCTGTGACTTGTGTTAAATATTCACTGCCGTTTCTGCCAGTCCCAGTATACGACGCTCGTGTATTTCAGGCAAAGCCAGTACAGGTCATTACTATACACCCCAACGAAACACCTTTATACACAACTTGTCACATTCTCTTTTTTTCTTAACTTTCCACTCACCTGGTATTTCTGTCCACTACCCAAGAGTCACCATATCTCATTTAAGAACTAGCTGCATTTCAATGATAAGAGAAATTATTCCCACTATATGCATATACATTTATACACATGCACACAGATACACCCACATGGCAAGGTCTGAAGCTCTAAAGAATGGAATTCTGCTGAAGAAGAGAATTCTGCACAGATGATGAGCACTGTCTGCTCTCCACTCACACAAAAAAAACCCCAAACTCTCCTAAACACCAAGTGTTAGGCTGCCTATAACTACCATGAAAATGAAAACATTTTCCCTCTATGAAAGCAAGAAAACACCCCACGTACCTTCTAGTGCTTGGCGCAGGTACCCTGGAATGCAACAGGAGACATCTCTAGGAGCGTTGGAACGGAAGTTCCTCCAATGCTGTAAAACCACACCTCTACCACACTACAGTCAATAATTACTGGCATGTAAGGCTCCAAGGGAGTTTACTACAGGTTCACACATATGCAAGGAAAAACTACTTAATCCACGAAAACAGAATAGCTTCACTGACCTTTACACACGCTCCCTCAGCTTCACAATCCACTACAGATCCACGTTGCTGTACACAGAACTGAGACCAGCTGCTCCCACGCTCACCTTAACTGCAATAGAAGAGAGAGAGAGCTTCTGAGCACACTTTATGACCTAGGTTCCCTAATCAACTAGGAGATTAGGAAAAGGTGTGCCAGCTTTCCTTTTCCTAATCACCTGGGAGATTAGGAAAACGTGAGCCAGCTGTCCTTTCCTGGTAACCAATGAGACTGTTTCATGCAAAAAAACCCAACCCCACAATATGTTTAAGTCTGAAACGTGGCCCAAACCTGGGTTTTCTCCCAGAACAAAGTTGGGATGCAGCTGAAAGCTTTAGTCAGAATTTGGGAACTGTTCCTGTATACGAAAGTTCAGATATAGCCTTGTTGTTTCTGAAGTTTTGCCTGCTTATAGCACAGCTGCATAATTGTCCCTAAAGCGTTCTTTAATGTAAGTTATCCACGGATACAAAGGATGCTAGTAAGCAGAATCCTAGCAAAGCTTTTTTTAAACCAACGATGCCAATTCAGTTGTTTACATTTGCTGTAAGATTCAATCTACAGCTTAAGGGCAGTAATTTGTACATTATACTAAGATACTCAATTCACGAAGCTCATGGGACAATTACGTTGCTGATAGCAGAAAGCCAGGGGAAGGAAAATGAAGCACACAAAATAATAACAGAAGAAAGCATTTTAAATATTATAAGATGCATTGCATAATGCCTTACCCTATAAAACAGCAGCTCTGACTTCTCCTTGATCGTTAGCTTTGTTGAAGTAGATTGTAAGTAGTTGCTGTCATATTCCATGCACCTTTGCAACACGTAGTAGTCCTCTTCTAGGCTGGGAGGATGTGCCACGCTTTCATACTTACAAATTACATTAAAATATCTGTAGTACACAGAAATATGATTATTGTTAGGAAAATACCTAAATACTACTATAGCTAAGAGTTACTACCTTATCTAATGCAAATTGTGTTCTACAGGGCTTTATAGCGCCTGAAAAAGATGCAGATTTTGTTTCAAATTTAGTCATGGCTACACCTGCAAGGATTACTTTGAGTGAGTCATTTGGCGAAGACTAATTGTACTTATTTACATTATACAAGAGCAAAACCCCAAATACAATCTAATTTAAGAGGTGTTACTGTGAATATTGTAACTCAAAACATCTCCGACACTGATAATTTATTAATGAGATTTAAGTGTTCAGATTTTAGAGCCATTGGTTACAGCTCCACAAAGGAAATTGCAGCATGCAAATCCTAGGAGTTGCTAGTTTTGCACCATTATTTTGCTAACACATTTTACACAAGATTGACTAATGCCTTCCTTCTTCCAAGCAACAAACACAAACCCAGTTCTAAACCAACTGGTTTAATACGATTTAATAGAAAAAGGGCCTGTTGAATGTAAATGTAGTTCACAGGTTAAATTCTAAGGTCTGGGTGTACTGCTGCTGTTCTCAGCCAAGTTTATTATTTTATTATACTTCCTATTGATTGTCATCATCACCCTATTGACTGGCAGTGTTCAGTGTATGAGATAGTTCAGAAGAATCAATAAAGCTGTGGGTAAACTGTGGGGATCTTGGTGGGGAACAGGATGAATTGCCTAATGATGCCTACAAAAACACTTCTGTTTTGTTTTCCACTTGGAAATAAATAAATAACAGGAGAAAAGCAGACCTAGGTGCCTCATGAAAACTCCCTTATACCACATCAGAAAGATAGGTTTGACAATTCATCATTTCGTAAAGCAAAATAAGCAGTTAAGGAATTTATCTTGAAACACACCAATGGTTCCATATAGTCCAGCAGCCTTGCTGTAAGAACTTCAGAGAGCAGTGGATGCTATGGTCAGGGAAGGGAGCTCTTTCCCAAAAATACGACACACCTGGGAGACCATCCTATGGACAACTTGTTCTCCTTAATCCTGCACCTAAAGGACCTGCCAGGACCATGTCCAGGTAGCTTTATTTTCCATATGTTGCAAAGCCTTTTTCTACGACGGTCTGATCTTGAGAAGAGCATTTAGGTTCTAACGTAATATAAAAGATAATACAAAAATATCTGTAAAAGTCTTCAGTTTCTGTGTCTATAAAATTATGCAGACATCCTAAGCATGGAACGTTTTTATGCTTATTCTAAGCATATTCTTCTAAACTAGGAAAAAAACAAACTGAAACTTTTTTATGGTATAAGGCCCACCATGAGTCTGTGTAGTGCAAATAAGAATATATTCCATATTAATAGTCCACAATGCTGTAGCTCATTCTTTTGACAAAGATTTTAACGTGAACAAAAAAGAAATCCAATTAAATCATTGTTATAACAGTACTTTCATTAAGACAAGTACTTTTTTAAAAATGTCTAAGCTTTAAGACTTACTTTGAAATATAAACCTGCAAAAAAAAAAATCTAATTGTCAATTTGTTTTACAGCTTGTGGATTTATACTACATAATTGCAATATACCTAAACGCTCCTGTGTCAGTTTTTTAGCTTGTTTTTTCCTTTTCTTATGATGCAATATAAACATTTGAAAAAATAGTTCATAAATCTCTCCTAACTGAATTCACATTATCTGGAGTTGTGTGAAGTGTGGCTCAGGCTACTGATTCCTTAGCTGCGCACTGAAACCACGTCCAGAAGAGATGAGGCTGTAAATCACTGTTATAAATCTAGGATTCCTTCCAAAGGAGCTGATCAGAGCCTGCATGGGTGCTCTCAACTCCCACAATCTGAGAAAAGGAATTAGTTATGTTGTAGCTCAAGTGTGCAATCTGAATCCACTACAGCAGGGGACCATGTAATGGTATTTTATAGCCTCAGACACATTTATCCAAATGAAATATTTAACAGTCTTCATAACCCAATACACTTATCAAGTTTTGTTCCGTTCACTAGTCTGCCCAGGTCAAGTCACACCTACTGCTTTAATATAATACACCCAGCAAGGGAGATCGTGTCCCATAAAGAGGAGACCACAGTGTCAGGGAGCATGAAGAGCACTGATCAGCAGAACAGAGCCTTTCAAATGTAGTCTGCGTGCTATTAAAATCGAACCAAAAAATTAGAAGTTTTATCACCATTCAACCTACAGTACTAGCTTAAAATAGAATCTAATTCTGGCTAGTATAAAGTATTTTAACATTAAAAGTTCTATTAATATCATTCAATACTATACGTCTTTTTAAATATAACACATAAGTCAATTTTTGATTAAGATTAAGCTTCTCTATGAGAAATTACTTCATTATGCCCTCTGATTAATATAATTCTATTTTTCATATGTTTCAATAAATAAGTATCAGAGTGTATCTGAGGCAAGTGCAACAAGGAAGACTTCGAAAATATATTCTTCATGGAAGTCTATAAAACTTAAACTTCATTTCCGTTGTTGCTACTGCGTTGCTGTAGCAATATAGAAATTAATAGTGGTGCAGATTCTTCCCTACAAAAACCTTGCTCTCCACAAGCAGAACGCCAACATTTCCATTCACGTTTTTAACACTACAGCTACATTTCCTATTTAGAAGAAAATTGCCATGCAGCTCCACATTTATCATTTCATGGTGTTCACCACATTTTTGATTCAGCATTTATGAGCTTGCTTTTAGCCAGGAGTTTATTATTATCCATTTATAGGAAGCCAACAAAATAGTAAATTATGTATTGGAAAGCCATGCTGGCTGACATTTTTAAAGTTCATTGGACTCTCGTTTTTTTTTAACAGAGTAGAAATTTGCTGCAAACACTCAAGATCTGATAACTGATTCCCATTTAGATGTCATTGAGACATAACTACAATGTATTTGCATTAATATTTCATTGTCTAAGTGTTCCTTGCTTTGACATTGCCATCTTGTACTTATTTGTCCCAGATCTAAAGAGCAACTTGTAATTAGATACGTATATTGGACTTCATTATCTGTCACCACACATTCTTAGCATAGAGAATGTTATTAAGTTATAATTGCTTCTGGTTTATCCCTTACGGGAAGATGAAGAACAATATATAACAATATATACACTCATTAAAGAACAAAAAATGGTTGACAGTAAGCATAAAACTGCCAAGGTTCTGGATTAAAAACTTTTATTTCCACTAAATACAACCCATGTTTAACCAATAAATGAACACAAGCTACATTTTAAATGTAACTGAATATTTTGTGATTAATTTGGAATAGTATGTCAAAACACTTTTTAAAACCAAACATGACAACAGGAGGTGCATGTTAATTAAATATACACAAGTCGATATTTTGTTCCAGAAAAGCCAAGCTACTGGTTTTGCTTTTTGAATTGACATAGCTTTAAAAAATTGAAAACAAATGGCAGTACCAGGTATTTCAAGCAAGATTAATTCAATATGTAATATAAAGAATTGTTCAAACTATAAGTTCCCAAACTGCTGCAGTATAGGAATATAACTTGCAGATGCAGATGTAGAGTTATATTTTTTTTCCCATTCTCTATAAGGGGAAGTTTTGCTCTCTGATAGATTGAGGCAAATTAATGATAGAATCCACAGTTGGTTTGGAATGAACAATCTCGCCTTAAATAATTGAAATTGAAAATAATACTTAAAGTGGCTTAAAGAGTAAAAAGTTTATATTTATCTGCAATTAAGAACATCGCTAAAGAGAGTGAACCTCTCATTATTCATTACATACGGGGCTGATATTGTTTATTGAAGTTCCCAGTGAACTAGCAATTTGGTAGCAGTGGAAGGAAATTTCGAAGAAAACACTGATACTGCACCTCTTGCATGTTTTCCACTTCCATAATTCAGCATGATCTTTAGCTAATGTTCCTGCTGCAGAAGCTAAGGAGGAGACCAGGTGAGTCTGCAGTTCCTGCTGTGAGCGATGCAGAGCACAACAGTCAGGATTTCCAGGTGCAGACAGGGTTTATATCACGTCCTTCTTTTCCCTTCCTTCATCAACTCAGGTTGCTCCTGCTGTGAAGAGAAAGCAGATGTCATAAAGCAAGTTGTGCTGACGTTTTCCTATCAGGAAATTTTAAATTTGCCATACAAATCCTGAACTGTTCCTGTATGGGTTCCTTAAGTCTTCATAGAGGCATCCGGCCATAAAATATATTGTATTATATTTCCACTTTACAGCGTGCTATAGATTTTTGTATTAGCAATAACTGCATTGTGGAAGTTACTGAGGGAACAGCTGCAGAATTTGAATCTTGTGTGGGAATGAATTGGTGCTTCTAGCACAGGGGAAGGAATAAAAAGTGTTTGGGGCTTCTGGGAACTTTCTGCTGAAAGAACAACATCAAAATCATTTCAATTGTTACCTTTAGGTTTCAGTCCCAAGTCCAAGCTTTGCTCCTCTGAAGTCACGCTCCACACTGTCTGCAGACTCCAACTGCTCCCTCACTGAGGCTTTATTTGCTCTGTTCTGATTTTTCCACTCTCCAGGGATCTGTACAAGATACTGCACGGATAGCTGGTGAGGCACTGGGCTGGATGGCCCTTGTTATAACACAGTTCTGTTAATCAGATGTGGACAGGAAACATCACAACAATTATCTTCTTTTCTTTTATTCTTATTATCGTAGCAGGTCTGTACACACTGTGGCTCATATAATAAACAACCAACATGCTTTTAGGGTAAAAAGTGTGACAACCAGAAAGGGAAAACGAGCCATGCTGGGGATGCAAGTAGCAAATACAATAACAAAAACCCAAACTGTATTTTATAGACCATAAATGGTGTTCGGCTGTAGTCATCGTGAAGGCTGAGCTGACCTTTATAAGCTTAAATCACAACGCACTCCATAGAAATGAGTGACGTGATCAATATTGAAGTGGAGTCCGCATGAATGAAATAATGATCACATCCACACAGTATGAAACTGAAGTTTGACTCTGTACACACACGTATATCATCTTAATTTTACTGCCTTATATTGGAAAAAGAAATACGCACCATTAGTTGGGAATATCTGATGTTTAGGCCTGTCATCGATAACCAACATACATAATCACAGTCCAAGTTGTGCCTACAGAGTCAGTAGGATTGCATGCATATGTAATTACTGTTTTCTGTAAAGAGTGTGAAGTTTTGTTTTCTTTTTTTCATGAAACAGTATGCTTCACTGTCATCTCTTTTATATTATATTTAGTTATGTTTTGTTATATTCTTGCATAAGATCTCTTTAAGAAAGAGAATACAAGGATGAAGACTCTTTCTTTAAGAGACCTTATGCAAGACTATACAGAAATATAAATATTATAAATAATGGATATACGTAAATTTAAGATTTATTTAAAATGTTTATTTTCAAATGAAAGACTTTGTTGGATATTTCCGGGTACACTGCCTTTATTATACCGTCATTCCTTCTTTTCCTAAGTTTCTTATTTTGATAGGAAAATGCCCCAGAGATTTTCAGGTTTTTTTCAGGTTATTTTCTACATACAGCAGAAATGCCCATCAAACACTTCTCAAATGGTGTAAAGAACTTCGAACTGCTGATTGTACAGCAGGTGGTTACCTTGATGTTATGCTCTTTATTGGTACCATTCAGTCTTTTGTCAAGCTCAGTAGAGTAAAGGAGAAAGCAGATCCTAGCTACCACTCTTAACAATTTCTAATACGAGTTTTCAGATACCACTTCTTTCCCTTTGGGAACAGACATAACCAATCATTGATTCAGCTGGAGCTGAGCCACCTTCATAATTATAAGAAAAAACATCTCAGAACAATTGGCATTTCAGTGTAGCAAAATCCCAATTCTAGCATTCTGGAATGTTTCCTCGGAAATTGAGTAGAATACTTCTGGGATCTGTTTATTAAATTTGTCCCACATAGACTGTGACCTTTCAAAACACAGAAAAGATTGTGTGGCAAACCACTCCCAGGAGTGATTTTTATTTTGGCTCTGACCTCTCCCTCTGACCTTGGAGAAATGCTTTATTTATACATAGCAGAGCATCTATATTTCTTTTATTCTTTGAAATGGTAGAAACAATCATTTTTGAATATTCATACAGTTCTCTTTAAATATATATGCAGAGCAGACTATTACACAAGACTTCTATAATTCTTGATCATTCAACATATAGGTCAGGAGAAAACATCCATAATTTAGATCTGATTTCCATCTTTGTAAGCCCAGAGAACACAACTTGTATTAAAAAAGGTAGAATATGAGATGGTATTGTGCATTTATAGTGCAGCGATTATGCATGGAACTATTTCACTGGAATTCTACATTTATAACTTCTGCTTTCCTTACTTTAAATGTATTGATTTTATCAAGTATTACAAATGGATCTGACAGACCACTATGGTGAAGGCTATTGGGTTACTATTGCAGCTTGGATTGAACTCCTCGTTACGGTTAAATATTAATTGTTGGAGCTGAAATTTCACAAATCTCTCCTAAGGTTTTGTAAAGTCTTGGTTGATCTGTTCCCAGCAGTGAAGACAGGAAATAATAACACTGAGCTGATCACGTTACTTCTTTCAGTACACATGCAAGATTTTTTTTGAAACAGAAATGGTAATCTGACAGGGTGAAGAGATTCCCGGTTTTGTCCTTAGGAGAAGACAGTCAAATCTGACATGGTTACAAACCTCTAAAAACCACCGTGTGTACACAGCTGCTAATCTTTCCTTTGGAGTTTCCTGATAACATTTGAAGCACTCTGTCTACACTGAGCATGACCCAGAAATCCAGATTTCAATCACACTCACAGGCCTGTGAAATATGCATGGCAGAAGATAAACAGGTACAAACGTACACCAAGGTAATTGTGAATATAAATCTTGAGCTTCTTGCAATGATTTTAGAAAGCCAAGCATATTAATGAATAATTTCAAAAGCGCAAAAAAGGCCCAGGCAGATTAACACCACATACAGGGTTTTTTTTGTGTAAGAACTGAAAAGGAATTATAAAGTAACAAGACAGGGTCAAAAAAGCAATTCATTTTTGATATCAGAAGCTACCGACAAAAAAAAAAAAATCTTGAGCCACAAGCCAGATTTCAATTTCTGCCAATTTATCTGGAAAACCTTGGCAGTGAGAACTACCAAGCTGTGTGCAAACTGGATTTTACAGACTGGAGGCTCCATCGTTTCACTGGCAACAATCTGGCATAAATTTTAACTAGGTAATGCAGATCAGACAAATCTTTTATAGGAGAAATGTGTCCTTGACAAAGAAAATCACAGCCCATTTGTAGAGGAGAGATGAAGACAAGCCTGCCAGGACTAGAAGTAAGTACAGCTAAGTGTGATTTGAATTCTGCAGTTACAAGGTGATACCACCTTTTGGGATCTGTTCAACCTATTGGACCCTGATGTTGCTTGAAGTTCTGTAATCCTTATTCCAAGCTTTGATCTTTCTCCTTCCTTTAGATGTTTACCCCGTTGTACTTTTCAGGTGGCTAATTTGCTATTTACTTTTCAAAGTAGGTACCTCCTTTGGGGTAAAGCAGTTCATCTCATATGTTTGAAATAAAACAGCCTTACAGTCTCAGACAGACTGGCAAAAACACAGAAGTGAGGAAGAAATAAATAACACCTAGTTAAATATTCTATATTTTTAGCTGACTCACTGACAAATTCAGGTTTTAAAGAAAATTCTTGTATTACCTTGTCACTCTGTAAGGAAAAACTAGCTTAGGTACAGATTGTGAAATGTAAGAACAGATCTAAGGCAAGTCTTGGCAGATTAGTAGCATTAAAAAAATAAAAAGAGTCCAGCTCCTACTCTACCTTCTGGCTCACAATATATATATATTCAGTGCTACACAGTTACAGTAGATCTTAACTTCTTCTAATCTCCGAAATGGATGTAAGCGACTAATTTTTAATAGTTAAATGTGCAAGGGGAAATTAACACACTAGTCAGCTCCCTTCACGTCAGTCTTCCACATCTGCCTGTAGCACACGTGTCTCTGGTTTTTCACTGACTGCCACATGCATTTTGTTTGCAATTTTTAACTGTTTTAACAATAAGGCAATGGGAAAGGAAAAGTTGTTCTAATATGAAAAAAAATTTCTCAAGCTGTGTTTAATAAGGAGTGTCCATTGGAGACAGAAAAAGTGAGTGTGAGAATGAATCAATACAATACAAGCAGAAAAACATATCCTTTGCTCATCTAGATAGAAACCTCTTGCCTCTGCTAAGGTTACATGTACAGAATGCAAACATGAGAAAAGAACTGGAAAGGAGCCATTCATGGGTAAGGATCAGTAAAATTCAGCTTTTTTTTATTGTGTCTGCTGCTTTGCCACTAGAATTTATGGGGGCTTTTGAGTCGCACCATCCATCATAGGCAGATGCTGAAAAGACAGAAGATGGAACTGTGCTGTCCTGGAAAAGCAAACATTCAAGCACATCACATGAATAGTTTTTAGTTTTTGCACACAGCTATTTTGACTAACCATATACATCCTAGAACTTCACAAATAACCTTATTAATATGTGTGAATTTCTCATGTAGCTCTATGTACCACTCTGCCTTCAGACTTTGCAGGGTTATTGATAACCAAATCAGACATTGTTTAGCAATACTGTGAGGGTCAGATTTTATTTTTCTTGAAAAAAATAACCACACAGACCAGAGACTGAACCCAGCACGCACATCTTATTACTTAATTGCTGGTGCTAAGAAATCATAATAAACATTTGTTTCGTGGATAAATCCAAACACACCGGGAAAACGCACACTGTGAGCACGTTTCATTTGACTATATCCATCGTAATCAGTGCCTTTTAATTAGAGGATGCCTGAACAGACAAAGCAATGTTTAGTGGAGCTGACAGAATAGATAGCTCTACCTATTGCAAAACACTACATCAACTAAGAATAGCAAAAAGCAAACATCCGAGTCTCTTTCTGTCTCTACAATCAGCTTGTTAGAAGATGGGGACTGTGACTGCCACAATCTACACTTCAAGAAGAGAAGAACAGGAGTGATAGCTCCTGAGCCCCTACAGCCATTCATACTGCTTGTGCTGCTACCTCTTTATGGACTGACGAGTCCCGTAAACAGCTTTGGTTCACTTAAGTCTTGGCTCCAACTGACTTATGCGCAAGATTGGACAATGCTCTTCTGACGTGAGAAAAAAGTCCCACTTAAGACTATGTTAATTAAAATTTCTAACTGGTACTACATGCAAATACATGCCAGTACATCCGTTAAAATTAAACTTGAAACAAACAGTTATGTGATAAAAGATTAGAGAAGAGTGGCGTTGAATAACAGTAGAAGAAGATGTCAGGATGACTTATGAAGAAGCTCCTTCAAAAAAACAGCATCCCAAACCCTCAGATAACACAAGCAGACCAAGCACGGAGCTAAATCTGTTAGGGACCTATTGCTGGGGATTAACTAACAAATAAAGAATGGTGGGAGTGGATATTTAAAATGGTTTGTTATACAGAGAATGGAGAAAAAAGAATGGAGGAGCAAACAGCTGCTCTTAAACTTCTCATGCATAGACCTTACGTACATGTAATTACTCAAGAAGAGACAAAGAGAAAAAAACCTGCTTTTCAGGAAAGATGTTCAATACCCTGTGAGATCAATGAGCATGGAAAATGACACAATGACAAAACGGACCATCTTCTCATATCACTGTTATTGAATAGTTCTATTTTCCAGGACTGGACTTCAAACTGCAGCAAGGTAGCCGTCATTTATTATATCAGACTTTAAATCAAAATTGAAAGCATTGCTTTTAATCCACTAATAACCATATGGAATAGCGTATACTGCTATTTATTTTTCCTACATCTAATTTCATGCTCTCAGGGTTTTTGCACCGAGAAGCATGCAGATAAACTTCCAACTTCAAACCTATTTATGAACAAGTATAAGCATGACCAGAAAAACAGCATGTAGAATGTATATATGGCTATTTGTGGCTCATATGGTCCTCTTTTTATTTCTCTTTTCCTCAGGAAGCATCCCATTAACAGTATAACTTTTTTATTTGCAGAGCGCGGAGTGGACACAAAGCAATTATTTGTTCTTTTACTAGATTGGAACTGTTTTTCTACTGGTTTCCTACTCTTTCTGTAGTGTTCTCATTCTAGACTCTGTCTTTACTACAAGATAATCAAAGGTCAACTAGCCCTATCAATGTGCCTACACGCAGCTTCATGATGCAAACTTGCACCTCTACAGGTCATAAATTATCTTATTAAATAAATCTAAACAACATTGGACTTTGAGCACTACACTACAAATAATCTTTAAATCAAGATATCATGTCAGATGATGCACATTTTTCTAAGACTTCTACTCTCTAGGCTGTCGGATTTGCACCTTACTTTCTATTATTACTTAGTTATTAAGGAAACGTAAATCCTGTTGAGAAGAGCTTATTTAGGTTGAACTGTCACCTTTAGCTTCAGAACATTAAGTCCTGACAAATGCTTCCTTTGAAGTCTGACACCAGTTTCTTTGGCATTTCCCACTTTCAGGAGCTCACTAGACTATAATAATACTCAGTGCAGCAGAAGTAAAGAGAATGAATTAAAGAAGAAATGCTTTCAGATGTGAAAGAGCAGTACAAAAGAGCATCCCTTTGCTCAGGTTTCCTCAGTAGTTTTGATAGGACCTCAGGAGATCTCATCTTGAAGCGGTATGTTTTTTTCTTTAATGGGAATCTAATGCCCATGGAAAAAGTCAGATTAGCAGCCCCAGACACCAGACAATTCTAGCTTAAAACAGATAGGCATCAGCAGGAGAAAACAGGTTTCTTCGCAGATACTCTCAGAAGTACAGGGAACCATCCTTAACTGTAGACCTTCTCTCAGGCCAAATATCAGGTATTTGCTCTTTCTGTAACTGAAATACTTGAGGGCAATAATTCTGACATATTCTGAGATGTGATTGTGTTAGGTTTTGCTTTACAGTTCATTTAATGAGGGGTTTGATGGCAAATTTCTTCCAGTATTTATTTATCAGTTTGGGGGATCTACATCTAGAAGAGAAGCCGTAACCCACTTAAATCAATGAAAAGAATTCTCGTGAATTCCCTCCAAGCTTAGAGTAGACCCACAGTGCCAGATTCACAGTATTTTTACCTCTGCCATGTATTTAGACACCGTACCCATGGGTTTTTTACCTTATTCATTGGAGTTTCAGGTATGAACTTGCAAGAGAGGCTGAGGAATATGCTCATTAGGAACCAGATACTTGAATGAGTTCCTTTGAAAAGCCCACCTCTTCTGGATATTTCAAAACCTGCTTTTAGTCTTACAAAACAGATTCTACACAGAGAATATTTTTTCCATGGCAAACAGATTCTTCTTGCGAAAGAGTCACCATGATGGAACATATCTTCATTCACATCCCGAAAACGTTAAGAATCTTAAATAAAACCTGTTAGATTCATTTTATTGAAGAAAGGGATGTCAAACCCCCTTTCAAAACTAGATTATAGACAGCATGGCAATGATTCCTGAATCCTACACTAAAAATCTAATAAAAATGTATAAACAGCCTTTTAGAATAGTTTCATACAGCAGCTATCTTTCTACTCAAATTGACCACCTTTCAGGACTGTATTTTACAGCAGTTTTAAGCAGTGCCTATACCTGCTGGGGATTTTGTTAGCAGGGCTACCAGTATTATCTTTTTTTAGGAGTACTTGGCACATTCTCTATAAAGCTGTTTTCACCTTCGAATATTAATTTTTCAGTCTTAAATTTTCATGCATATATTTATATATATGGAGAGGTCACTGTTCTTATCTATGTGGGTAGATGTGAAATGTAAATTTTCGCAGTCAGCAGATGCATACACTCTAAAACCCGAGTACATTATAAAAAGCTAACGATTAGAAAATTATAGGAACATATAGACAGACATATACACTCAGTTCATATATCTATAAGTTAAGCATTAAATCTCCCAAACTATTAAGATACTCGAAAAGTTTATATAAGTAAAATACATTATTCACTTCATGCAAATTTAGGACAGGTTGAGAGAACTTACAGCATTTACAAACCAGTTGCATCTGGCAGGTTTAGACTTACCTTGCTGAACAGATGATTTTAAGGAAAGTACGTCCCTTCTTAATTAGCTGAATGATCTACAGTGTGTTTCATGCCTGGAAAAATACAATTGAAGCAATTGAGATCATATTAGCCATGCAGAAAGTAGTCAGACTACCGCCTTAACTCTTGATAAGAACTGGTCACTCTTCTAGTTTTGCAATGAAAATGGTAAACGAGCAACACTGTAAAACATAAACACCAGCCCAAATTATGGCCCCAGATTATGATTCTGTTTTAAGCTATGCAGTTTGCTAGAAGACATGCCCCAAATTATACTCAAAGTAACTAGCAAACATAACTAAGAGACATTTCTCCTACTCCATCCCTTATGAGAAGACTTTGGAATACAAAATTAATAATTAAATATTAAACTTTTCTATAGAAAATAATAAGAATTAATTAAAACAATTCCAGAAGCAAATGAATAAATTCATCTCAAGCTTATGTTATTCTGCAAAGGATAAAATAATGAAATGTGGATTGAAGAACTGCTATCTGTCTGTTACAGTGAGAGTACGTAAAACAACCTTTCATTTCAAGGTTTCAGCACCTGCATATTTATTTCTTTTAATATCCATAAAGGTGTATATAAAGCATATCAATATAACACTCATTAATGCTGTTGTAAGCATGATAGGCTATGGAGGTAAAATGCACCCAATAAAGCTTCAAATTATAAGATCCTAAAGAAGCTAGAGACATAAAACGCTTGAAGTGGAGGGGGAAGAACAGTAGGCAGAGCACTGACCAGTGTGGGAGCCAGAAGCAGGTCCTGACACAGCAGCAAGACACTCTGTGCAACTCGCCCTGGTGAGACATGAGCGTCAGAGCCATGTCTGAAGGCAGAGGGTTACTCCTTACAGAGACAGAAGGTTTTGTATCGGTGTCGGTGTAAGACAGTGGCTCCCAGGTTGTCTAAAGGAGGTGTGGGTGCCCTGTGACCCTGGCAGCACGGCCTCCTGGCCACTGCAGGTGGCTCTGGGCTTGGGCTCTGAGGAGCTCCTGGGGTCTCCTGCAAGGACCTGTTGTGCCAGGTAACTTCCCCAGTCACCCAGCGGGAGCAGGAGCTGCTGCTTTGTGGGAGGCAGCTGATTAGCTGTGTCTCGCTTTTGTGTGCAGCAGTAGCTTCCACAGAATTCCTACAGGGCATTCAAAAGACAGTCATTTGCCTAATGATTTGGAGCTGCTTCATATGAAAGTGAAGAGGCATGAAGAAGCATGGCTCTGTGATATATCGCCTCCCTCGGCGCTCAGGAGGTGTGGAAGCAGCAAGGCAGCTGCCAGGGACGTCAGAGCTGGAACTGGACCTTATCAACTCTTGAAGATCCCACAAGGGCTCAAGGCAAAGGCAAGACATAAAACAAGAGGAGGTGGAAAGCAGAAGAAGACAATACAGGTGTTGGGAGATCAGAAAATGTTTGCTGGTAATAATGATCGCAAATAGTCATACCTGCTAGTGGGGGAGCTGGAGTGCACGTTCGAGTACTTTTCGAGCTGACATTATCTGGAAGCCCTAATGAACAAGGCAGAAAAGGGACTCAGAGTGGTAGCAATGCCTTTATCTCCTATGAGAAGTTAGTTTGAAGATTTTTACAAATAAACATGTCAATTCTGAACTGGTTTTTGTACCTGTGCGTTATTTTTCAAGAATTTAAGTCTGCACCGCTTCTAAATATGCTAATGTTCACATGTATTATTCATGTTTACAGTCACATGTATCATTGTTTCAGTGTATACAAGTTGTACAACTAGCATTAACTTCGCAGAGGATATTCTGAACTGATAGAAAGGCCACTTACAAATACAAATAACAGCAATAAATCCACTTTGTATTACACGAGGTTTAAAATATTACACTGTTGCTATAAAACTCTCTATTAGTAAATGTGGTTTATCGCAATATCTCCAAAGGGAAAGAGGAAACTTAAAAAATACATTGTGGGGAACTATTTATGAACTCTAAAACCATAAGAAGCCACATAAGTTCAAATAACCCAATCAAACAATAGCTGAAAATCAGTGTAATATTTTGCCTATCGTGATCATTCTGCTGCATTCTTACTTCTGTAGCAGTATTTGGGTAACACACAACTAGAGCTGAGTGGTTTGTAATGAATAATTTAGTTCACCAATTTTGCCTCTTTTTTTCTTTGACATATCCATGAATAAACAGATCACAATTTTCTTTATTTGGAATTCAAAGTTCTCTGTCAGTACTTCCTCAACCCACTTCCCCTTACGGTGTTTATATCCCTTAAACGGTTATTCCAGATTGTAAAACTGGGAAGATTTAGAATAGAGCGATGTAGTTTAGTTGTGCATGGTCATACACCATTGTTTCTATTCCCCAGTTGGACTCTTCTGAAGTAATTGGGTGTGAATGTTCATGGAGAATAAATTAAGACTTTGCTTTTTGTGATCCTGAATGTAAAACCGATTCTCTCTGTGCATTGGCACCAATAAAGCGCAGAAGAAACTCCATGGAAAGCTGATACACAAAAGGCATAAGCACAGCTGAAAGGAATTAATTTAAAAATTCATATGAATATTCATAGGGGAATTTTTTTGCAGTATATTCTCAGATTAAACATTATGAAATCAACGTTTTCCTTAGTAGATTCAACTTTGGTCTGTTCACTTGGTTCTTGATGAGATGTCAGGGAACACTTCAGAGGTTGGAAGGAAGGACAAGCTTGGGGCTCTTGTTGGTCTGGAGTTCTGTCAGTCTTTTTTTAGGACCCAAGCCTAAAGAAACCTTTTCTGCATCATAGCTGGGGTCTTCAGTCAAAGAAAGCAGTGAAAATTTTGGAAGACTCAAGCTGAAAGGTAGCGCAGGGCCGTTTCCTGGGTTGGCTCAAGAAAGGAGGAGGAGAACCCCCTTCCCTGTGTGAACTAGCACTAAGGCAGCAATTTGCTGCTGCAGAATAATCAGGCACTTAATATTTCAATGACCATTTTGTATTACGAGGAGAGCACAGATCTCTCTGGGCCACCTGAGGAGGCAGTGCAGAAATACATCATTCACATCAGTCACGTGGAGAGACTGTGCATTCCCTGTATCCCTTCTATCTCTGCCAAAGGGAAGAGCAGCAGCCCTAGATTTCTATTAAAAGTTATCACACTTTAGATAGATTTCAAAGGGATTACAGGCTTAGAAAAGTCAAAATCCATTCCAAGAGAGGCCTGTGTTCCTAAATAGAACATAGTCTTAGCACAAAGTAAGTTTAAAGATAGACAAAGTAAAACAGCTGGGATAAAAAATTTAAGTCAGAAGTTCCGTTCCATGAGCAGAAGTACTGCTGAAGGCTGTTTTGCACTAGTATATTTGAAGCACATTGTTTCCTAATCTGCTTTGAAGAAATGTTTAGGGATTTTATTAACATAAAACAAGATAGGGAGAGCAAATTTGATATCAATTAACATACTAATTAAATGTCACTTAGTAGTTTTAGCAATTACTTGATATTTAATTAACCACTTGAATACCTTGGGAGATCCAGATTCTTGTACGTGTAATCAAAGGGCAATTCTTCTGACCCTGTGGGTATATGCTGCATGTCAAGACAATCTGTAGATAGCAACAAAAAATAACTTTATGCACTGTGACCCCAGGTATACTGAGTAACTATGTACCCAAGAGATTAATTTACTAATTTGAATGCACTAACTATCAGTTACAAAGCTTACACATACCTGAAGTGATTAGGGACCTACATAAACAACATGAACAACCTACAAAATATCAATTATTTTAGTTCAAGCCTCACTTTAAATTCATACTGCAGAACTGTCTTGGCATTTATGAAACTTGTGTACATCACAAGGTCCTTTTATTTTTAGAAAACAGCTACAAGGATTGGAGAGTAAGGAAGCAAATATTTTTAGGAAAAAATTACTTAAGCAGAGCAAATACTTGCCCAAACTGTTCTGGACTGTATTCACAAGAAGACAAGAACTTTTGCATAAGGGGGATTTTCTGGTGGACCATTCTGTACTGTTTTTAGGGAAAAAAAAGACTTAATCACTCACAAGAGTCAGATCTCTGCCTGTTGAACTGTGCTCTTCTACAGATAAAGTCTCCTTCCTCCTGCCTCTTTTGGAGCTGTCTCTGTGATATCTGGCTCGTGCTGTCACATTGCACCACGCTGCCCGTGGCTACCCATGACAACTCATAGAAGTTTCATGCCTACTACAGCTACAGCATTAGAGACTCACTCATTTTAATTTCTGCCACTTTTCTAAATGGACGTTTAGAGGGTTTGGCATTTTCAGAGCTGCATTTTCCCCTGGGAAAGAAAAGAAAAAATCTTTATCTTCAATTACACCGTATCAATATCAACAAAATCCCATTTCAAGGACAAAAAAAAATTAATTCAACCTGTATATTTGATTTAATTAAAATTTCCACAACAGTACAGCACAAGCTAGTAAAATGTTTGAGGTGTTAAGCATGAATTACTTTCTTTTTTAATGTAGTTTTGCAATACATAGATTAAAAAAGAAATCTGCCAACTCCAAAATATGGATTTTTAAGCTTCGTTTCCTACAAACTTTAAGTTTGCTTCATTTTGACCCCAGTCTGAAATGGGAATGATTTTTCATCCTGCACAAAGGAACAGAGCTCTATTACAGGGTAGGTAACACACTGAATTTCACTTCCTTATGAAGCAGAAAGATTTACACCTTTAAAATATAAATATAATTCTGGTGCAGCCTGAAGAAGAGAATAAAATTTCTGTAGGTATTAACTAGTTGAGAAACTGTATCCACTGCTTAGCTTGATTTGGTTTTATTTGTCTGATTTGCTCTTGAGGGGATCCTGAGGCCACTGCTTTAAGAGGAATGACAAAACCACTGATGAACTGTTGTCTCGGGAGACTTTCACACAGATCAGCAAATACAAACCTAACCTACCAGGTAGCTCAGCACTAATGGGCTGCCAGCACAGTGACTTAGACCACCTGCTTTCAGAAACATTCCATTCCTCTGGTTTAAATTAAGGCCATAGACGCTCTCCATTGTTGAACAGCAGATACTGGAAGCTTAAAATATCCAGTAATATCCTGGGCTAATATTGCCATACATTAGCCTCTGATTATTTATTTATTTTTATTTATTATTATTTATTTATTATTATTTATTTCAATAAAAAAGATAACAGGGGAACACATTTTCCCACTATTAACAACGTTGGAAAGCATAAGCAAATAACAGGAAATGGAAGGAAAAACATAAGGAGAAGTAGACAATAATTTACATTAAATAAAATAACCACCTTGTTCTTACATAGCACATTTTATCGCTACATTTCAAACTACTTTACAAACAAGTTCACTGTGACAGGTGAGTTTTGTTGCACGATTCTGTTGGTACATAAACAGGGGCTACAAGCACAGCAAATCGCTCAAAATTTCCCTTCTGTGATGCAAAGTCATAGCAAACGTTTTCATAAATTTTTGCCCAGGATTTCTGGCCACTCAAATCTTATGCCAATTTTATCGTGCACGTATGTCACCAAAACCTCAACTCCTTCTTTATTCAGCATCTACAACCACTTATGCATATCTTCAAAGTATTTATTTTTAACAGCATATTTACTTCATAAATTCAAAAAAAGCAAGCTTGCACACTACTGGGGTCTTGTCTTTTTGCAGGTACCAGATACACTTCACCTTCAAAGCAGTGTTTAGAGATAATAAAATCATGCTAGTGATTATTTATCCCAATACCTCTTTATATTATTAAAACTTGTATTTACCAACATGCTTATACTTTAGAAATACCCTGGGAAAGAAAAAAATATGAACCACACTAAAATTACCATAGGGCCTGAGGAGAAAGAAAAGCGAGTCTTTAATAAAAAAAGGCACAGTTACAAAAGGATTAATTTTGGATCAGAACGTATCACGAGTTAGATGTTTTTCTGTCCCAGCTGAGAGCAGTAATTGGAAAATCATGGTTTATACAGAAAAAAATCATTATTTTCTTATGATCTGCCTTTCTTTCATGAAGCCTTGCATCTTCATCACTCAATTACAATCTAAGAGATTAGGAGACTCAACAGATACTAGATTAAAGGTCACCTATTATTATAGACAAGATTTAATTGCAATATTTACATAAATTTCTTACCACCATAGTGTATAAGCTGCTTGTACATATCCAGAATACTAAAAAAGGGGCAGGACAATCATTAGTTGTATTTATAGGAAAAAAGAATAGCAGTAGCCTACAACCAAAGCAAAACTCCGTTCTACAGCTTTTGTAAAAGAACAACATCAGGAAATGTTGGTTGTTGAAAAATTGTAAATTAAATCTTATTCCATTACAGAGAGTATAAGTTAGCTTGATTGCATTGCTGTAAGAACTTCCTAGGGGAAATTAAACTTGATAATCTCAAGGTGTTTCCCAGAAGACGCCATGCATTCAGTAATGTTCATTATAGTTTGCAGAATACCAGATAGAATTTAAAGTGAAGACTCCTAAGGTTTAATCAATATAGACATTCTAAATTGTTCACAGTATAAAGCCCTGATTAGGAAAAAAAGATGTGGTTAAAAGTGAAGCCACAGTACTTCAGGTGGACCTTTTTTTCCCCTGTATAAACTGGCTGGTTCATTGCTACAGTAAATAGCGAGTGCCAAACCTCCAAAACAATTTTTGCAGCAGCATTATAGAGCGGTTCATTAAGCTCCTGGGACTTGTGTTTGATAGGAATGGTTGGACTCGATGATCCGGTGGGTCTCTTCCAACCTGGTTATTCTATGATTCTAGGACTTCCGCAGCACTGCCCACTTTCAGTGAATGGTTCTTAAAAACAAGTAGCAAATATTTTGGAAATGACTCCCTACAAGATTCAAATCCTACACATTACTACTATAAATCATTAAGAAACTAACGATTACAAAACAGATTTTAAATGCTTCCTTTGGAAAGGCATGAAGATTTCAATTTGTTTTTCAAAAAAATGCAGCTTTCTGCTCCCTGTCCAAGTTTTAAAGCAAGAAATAAAAGAACGTCCAACATAAAGCGATATTGGAGTTTGTTATCATCTGGTGATTTACTTATAGGACAATCAGTAAAGGACTGAAATGACACATTAGCAGTTCAAAGCATAAAGAAAATGAATCTTCAATTTTGATTAAATGAGTTTGCAGCATCTGTGGCATCTTTAGATAAAAGAAGCTGCCAAATTGTTAATTGCAAAAATAATCCAGAGTATGGGGTTTCTGCGCTGGTACGGAAGAGCTGCCTAAGAACAAATGAGTTTAGCTGAAGCCAAAGAGGATACTGACCCTCTCGAATCTTCAGGAGCTTGGACAACGATCAATGTAGGGTTTTAGCACTAAGAGAAGGACCTGGAATTTCAAACAAAATGTGT
Source organism: Phaenicophaeus curvirostris (assembly GCF_032191515.1). NCBI lineage: Eukaryota > Metazoa > Chordata > Aves > Cuculiformes > Cuculidae > Phaenicophaeus > Phaenicophaeus curvirostris. Next base: position 18,250,852 of record NC_091404.1, on the reverse strand, counting down.
CTGGAAACATTTTTTTTGCATGAGCCAGGACTGGATTTATGGTTGTTCTCCATCTGGTGCTGGCTAGATGACATCTATTCAGTACAAAAGAGAAATAATGCCCCCTAATTTTATATGGGTGCATATGTCTTCACATTTCTTTGATATAAAAGGGATAATCAAGCTAACCAAGGGTCATCCTATTTCAAACAGTAACTGCACTTCTTCTCTGTCATGCATCTGCTCTCTGTGACTCTGCTCCTTCTCCACCTCCGTTAAGACGGAGGGAGAAGGTTAATTTTTCATTTGTCTTCAGACCACAAGGAGAGTCCCCAGTTTCTGTGACACTGATAGGTTGGAACCTGAAACGGAGCTTCACTATGAATGTTAGTTTTTTACTTTTCAATAGCTTTAAATATTATTAAAAGAACACAACTATCTACCTCCCCCTCTCATGAATCATGCAGAAGTGTGACCCAAAGCATCGGTTCATTAGGTGGTAAAATAATTTGGAAAAACATTTTTCCTTTCATAATAAACAACATTTGTTTGTGTGCTTTTCCTGGATGTTTAAATGTAATTTAATAAATTAAATTTTATTGACCACATTACTTCTATTTTCTGTAGAATTTTTTTTTTTTAATTATGACTTCCATAATTACAAATTCTGAAGTGCTTCAGAAAAGAAAGTATAAAATGTTCAGCTGAATCTTTCCTAGAGAGTATAGTTGAAACTGCAGGTCATTTTGTTCAAGAGAAAATAAATTCTGCTGAGCTAAATTGAAGTATAAGAAAAACAAACCAAACTTCCAGATTAGAAGGTAAGGCTAGTTCTTGAGCAGAGAAGCAGATTGCTAATTCAGTGAAAAGAGGCCACTTCATCTGGCAGTTGGACTGAGTCAGCATTTCTCACTAATGCTGACCAACACTTTAATTGCCACTAAAAGCAGACAAAGCTTAAATATACATGATGTGCAAACCAGAATAAATACAACAAAATTTTATAAGAAAATATCATCTCAATTAAAAAACCCACACACGTTTACTTAAGCTATGCTAAAACTGACAAAAAAATATAAAATAAAAGATTTGGAGTTGCTGTCAGCTTTTTGCCTACCACATTTTCCATGCACTGATTCTACAGCTCATTTGTAACTGTGCCCTGATCTGACATCTTGATGGAATTTACTGTAAAACAGATTAAAATTATGTGCCAGCCTTATTTCTCTATTTCCCTGCTTTTCTTCTGTTGCCACTGCATCTAGAATATTATTTAAACATACTCTCTTAGCACAGTATCTTGTTGCTTAAATAGTCGTGTCTGAACTGAGAAGATAAACAATAACAGGTTATATAAAGTATGAATGCAGTCAATTGTAAACATATTTTATGAGGATTAGCCCAGACATGGTCTTCGAGACTTCACATACCATTACTATGCTGGGCAATTACTCCTTTTTAATCACTTTTAAGAACTCCTTTCCAACTTAAAAAGCAATATAAGCTTAAGTGTCTTACTCAACCAGCGCCTCATCACAGACTCTGAAGCAACAAAGGAAACAATTAAAAGCTTGTATGTATGAAATAGTTACAATCAATAACAGAACTAAATTATTCAGGATAAATGTCTTATTCCATTTCCTTTTCAGATGAAGTTGTCAATACAATCAATGTAAAATAAAGTGGATAGTGTAAGAATTTAGAAACCGCTGGAATCTGAAATCTCCATAAGGTCTACCAACATGCACTGTAAGAGCAAGCTTAGATAACATCTGATTATTTTTTTCTTCTAAAAGTTTCAGAATGTTCTGTTTCAAAGCCTTTTATACAGTTAGAAGTTCCAAGATATCAACACCAAAACTTCTTTGGATGTTTTTTTAATGGGATCTATAGAAATACTCCAATAATCCTTTGACCAATTTACCCCAAAGAATGGGACACACGTAAGAACACTATTTATATAGAGATGTATATAAATACACATATTTAACTTATTCAAAGATATTTTTCAATATAAAATATGAAAACAAAACTACCACCATTGTCTACAATTGTCCACTCGGAATGAAAGTCAGTCTTGAGAGGACCTTGTAAACGTGTTAGGGGTTAATCATCATTACTGTGCTGGGTAGGAGGCTTTGTGACAGAGCACCCAGGGCTGAAAACATGGGAGTGGGAGAAGTTAGAAACTCGTTCTTGGTAGCAAACAGAAACAGTTGAGATTATTAGAGAGATCTCAACCATAGGCTTTTAATCAGAGCAGTCTGAAAAAGCCTTACAGAAATGAAAATCTGAGTCAAGATCTGCTGATAAATTTCCACATTATCAACTTGTGTGTTAGCAGCCTACAAAAGCTTCCTGCTGTAAACACTAACATATTAATTACATCAAATGCACGATCACGTGAGAGTGGTCTTTGAGAGTAAACAGCTTTTATCTTCCTTTGCTTCTACATGTGGCCTTTGGCTTTGATTTACTAAGCTGCTTTTATCTTGACCAACAAGTTTTTATCATCTTATTTTCTCCCAGTCCTGTCCTACTAGGGAGGGGAGTGACAGAGCAGCTTGGTAGGCACCTCACATCCAGCCAAGGTCGACCCACCACAACGGTACTTAAAGACTACGGAGAATTCAAATCATCGCTGAGAAAGTACGCCGAGATTTACTTTGTCATCTTGAACTGTTAACACCTCAGACATGTAAAGCAAGATTTAGCAAACACAACCAATACTAACTTCTAAATGAAATAAGTAGTTTGTATATTTTGTACTTCTGCAGGGAAAGGTGAAGAAGATGGTTCAATGACAAGAACACTTCACACACACGTATTTCTGATAAAGTCAGTAATGTTCCTTGTTAGACTGGTGATATTTTTATAAATAGCATTGGTAGAAGCATCTGCAAAACTGGTAATGCATGAGGGAAATGAAACCCAAAAGCATACTAAACCAAGTCACTTAACATTATCCTAGCGGAGGAAAAAAATGCTTCTTATTTCAGTACCTAACAACATGGGATCTACTTCTAACCTGCCCACAGAAGAGCATGGGTAAGTACTCTCTGACACTAGCAGGCCTGTCCCATTTCAAAGGCAGATGGAAGAAACAGCCGACAGGAGAGAATTCTTATAGAAATAATTGAATTTTATGTGAGGAATTTAATAAAACTTTTGTACTGGCTATGATTGTTTTCTTTTACCTGGACTGATGTAAATTCACAGCATTTTGTGTAGTTTTGCTGGTATGAGATGGTTGAGAGTGATCAAAGCAAACCAGCATCCAGCCTAAAACAATAAAGGCAGGGTGTGAGCGGAGCAGGGTAGTCCTATCCTAACTAACTCCAAACTGTGCTTGAGCCTCCTTGCCTGGACGCAAGTTAAGTCATCATGAGGAGAGAACATGCCAGCAATTAACAATTTAACAGTATCAACAAGAGCACTCACAGGCTGCTCCAGATGCAACCATCACGTCCAACAGTCCAGCAGTGTCAGGGGCTGATAGATTTTAGTGGTACCAAGATGTTGCCCTAGGCCTTCGATCCAATATGGACCTTTACATGATAGAAGAGGGCTTTGCATGTGAAGGTGATATTTCAAATACTTTTTATCTGAGTTAGAACCTACATAAGGGGAAAAACAACCCGCATCGTTCTGCTGTAGTAAGCATAAGCCAGAGCTTGCTAATTATTATGGCTGACAAATTGTAATTCAATAACTTACTTTCTACATAAAAACAACCCTTCACCATACAAAACCATCAGTGGGACTAACAAATGATTCCAAACTGTAAAAAGCTTCATTGCTGATCTAATTATGCTCCGCTTCTCACAGCTCTGGGAAGTGCAGAATAATCAGAGCACAGCAGGCACCAGCTACGAAACCTCCTTTCTCACAGCCAGCCCCTACACGCTCGGATGGACAAGGAGAGGACACCGAGCAGCAGTGGCACATCAGCCTTCGCTAAAAGGGGCCGCGCTTTTAGGTAATTCCATCCCCATTATGCCCTTTGAGTAGAATTAAACCAAAGACGCAGAGTGAGATGGTGGAAGGGTAGAAGACCAGAAGTAAAATGATGTAGCAGAACTAAAGAGGGACAGGGGACGTAGCTGGATGTGCCAGCAAAGAATGAATTCAGGACAAGTTATGTAAAGGCCATAGGATACAAGGCAATCAGGCCATAAAAAGAAAGAAGAGAGGCAAAATGAAGAGGAAGGGGTCAGTAAGACAGAATACTCATGACAAAGAAACAGAAAGAATTAGAGGTGGAAGGAGGGGCACACAGATCACAGGGAGTGAAAGAAGAGAAATGAGAAACTGTCTCTGGGGTAGAGGAGAGGAGACTTACACAGTCAAAAGACAATGAAGAAAAGAAAAATGAATGAGCAAAAATGAGTGAGTAGAGCAGAAGTTATGCTTTTCCACAAGAAGATAGGCCAGAAAAAAAGCAAAGGGAGAAAAAGCAAAGCAATTAATAAAAGGAATGAGACAGTAGGGATGAAGGGAGGGACATGAAAGGGATATAAAACGGCACAAGGCATACACATTGGAGGAAACAAGTGCTCTTTTATTTATTCATACTTCTATATTTTATGTTATCTTCCTAGCAAGCATGCCATAGCTCCATGGATTTTTTTTTTGGGGGGGAAAGGGATAGGCTGTCAGCATATTGTTGCTGGGGGATTTATTATAGCTCTTTATCCTTCTTGGACTGCTGGACTTCTATTTATTGAAATTATCTCAGATGGTGGCTGGTGCTTTTTCAGAAATGTCAATATCTGATTTGGGATAGAGAGGAAAAATTTATATTATTAGCTCCCCTCCCCCAAATCTACAAAAAAAATCAAAGAGAGATACAGATGTAAGGAAGCAATTGGTGCTACTTGTCAGCAGTTACCAGCAGCCTGCAAATATTCAGCTCCTATAGATCACCAAGTACTTCTTGCTACTTGAATGACATCAGAAACCCAGAAAAGCTGTGATTTCTCTTTCCTGAGTACACAGAATTAACACTGATGAAATAAATAAAGTTCTCTAAAAGGAAATGGAGAAAAGGCACATATTTTAAAAATAATCTAAACTAATACTCATATTGTTCAGATATTTTGTTGGAATTTTTAAGGTTTTCTATGAACAAATAGAAAAACATTTAACATCTTACCTGTTTCTTTCTATCAACGTGATTTGCCAGAAAAGACAGACACTTCTGTGAAAGCAACAGCAACACGTCAGAAGGTTTTGTATCTCATTGTTAATCATTACAACAACAGTAGCACCAACCCCATGGACCATTTTGATGAAAACAATAGTTAAAAAATGTTATTAGCTTGGCAGCTGCAATTGCCTACTAGCATTCATTGATATTAATTTTTTGATTACTTTTTATGACTGTTTCTACCTGTCCATTTTAAAACGCCCAGAGCAAGGCTGCCAGTTTGCCTTTTCATCCAGTATCACATCCTGGGGTTTTATTTGATTTATTTTTCCTTCAGCAAGTATTTGCTCTTGACGTTTAATTCAGAAGCTTCTTGCTTCTGTGCTGGGAATATAACTACCGAATTGGTTCTCCAATTAGCAAACATTTTCAGCTGCAAAACTATCAAATCAATGCCATATCCTCAGCAATCATTTTAGTTACAGAAGTGTGAAATTTTTTTCCAAGAGCTCTCAATGCCCATTTTTTGGCTAATTAGCCGCCTGTCTGCCTTGTCCAAGTGGCAGAGTTTATTTCCAAAATGAATGACTTGAAAAGCCCAAGAAAGTTCTCCAAAAGCAAATCACTTTCATTCAAATGAAAAATTTCTGTGCTGCCCTTTTTCTTATGAAAGATTTCTAAATAAAAATTCAATGACTAAGAAAAATTTGGAAGGTATCTCTGGTTCTCATGTTGTCTTCCCTGAACCACCTGTAATAAAGACAATGAATAGCAGCAATTATATAAATACATAATTATTTTAGTTATTTATAGTTACGTGAAAACGCTGTTAATTCACATCTGTCCCAGCAAACATTCTAACAGATTTTGACAGAGCTTTTATTTGTTTCATCAGTGCAACTTGCTTTACTTGAATGAGAAGGTATTATCTTTTTGTTATTTAATAGTCTTGATGCATTGGCTGGTTGTCGTTGTCCTTGTCATTCTATAAATAGCACAATATAGTGAGAAAAGCGGCTAAGCCTCTTGCTGGTGGTTTAATTAATCAGTACTAATGTCACATTTTGCAGTTTCCAGATGAATTTGGTTGAAATAAGGGTGCTACCCCTGCATTTTCATACTGACTGTGCACTGGTTCACATAGATTGCACAAGTTCATGTAAAGGAAATCCATTAAGGATTACTAAACACATGAATACGCGCAGAAATGCAACTAAGTCAGGGAATAGTAACCAGGCTGCCGTCTGGGACAGCAGCAGAGGGAATGGACACACACAGATTGCCCTCTGTCTACTGATAGTGCACCAAAGAACTGGCTGAACAGATTGTGCTGTCTGGTCAAGAAGTTCCTGTGGCTTTTTAGATAACTTAGGGTACTACGACGTGGCTTTGGCAAAACGATCTCCTCTACTGTAATGAGCTATGTTTGGAAAACAGCCTGGGCTTTTTTTCAAGGATAAAATAACCCACAGCTCTATTTCTATCATTGTATCCTGCAAATTTTGCAGTGTTCTTCCTCAGTCTTGGACAACCAATAGAATAGTTTGGGCCAGATTTACTGTGGCACTCAGGCATCCAGTTTGGCGATGGATGATATTTACAGAAGTGAATTACATGGATAATGCATGTAATTCTGAATAAACTCACTGGCCTAAATGTGGGATTGCTGATGATCCTGTCAGTGTTTATCTGCATCTTTACACTTCCAAATGTCTTTGCAGAAAACAGAAATTATGTAAGAAACACATATACTGAATCTATGATTCCACCACAGGATAAGTAATTTGACCCACTTTCACACCAAAGGCACATGAAGGGACTTCTTGAATTTCTCTGTATATAATTTACTTAAACAGCACAGTTTTGGAAAAAAAAAAATGGCTAGAAACTGTAGAGCTGCAATCGGTACTTTCTTAGATGTCTGAACCGGGGGGTACAGTTGCTTTTTTGTAGGAAGATGATTAATGGATTGTTGACAGTAATAAAGAAGCAGACATCTTGGAGATATTATTATGGATCACATATCACTTGAAACAGCAAGTTTGCCCCGTAAAACATTTTATTTGTTATATTGTGCAAATCGATTGTAATTTGCTGCTGGCTTTTTTTTCCAAATACATTTCTTCATTGCTGCCTTGGTAAATAATAAATCACACTAACTATTATTTCAAAATTGAGTGTTCCAATTTAGTTATGAATGGAGAAAGTAGAGATGCTTCAGGATATAAAATCTTCTAGCAGTTCACACAAAAATAGCTTCTTAAGGGTAACCACATCAAAAATCATTAGAGATGGGCTACACTGTACTAGAACGTGCACCTCTGTGACTGAAGACAGCCTAACAAAACACTGACGAGGTTATGCTAAATCAAATATTCTGTTCTGCCCTCTGCCAAAAAAAAAGGCAAAGAAAAGTTACAGTAGTGCTGTATTAATTACATTATACAATCACCAATAGTAAATCCATTTTTTTAAATTTAACATCATTTTGTCCCTGGATTTGTCTTCAGACATAAATTAGAATTGCTCTTGAAGAACCAATATATTTGCTTCTTCCAGATTACCAATTTGTGCTTTGTATAATAAAGCAGATCTGTTTCTCATGCTTAATATGGATGAGTCATGCTTTTAATATATGAAATAAACCCAAAGGAATAAAAATGATTCTGCAGAGTTATAAGATTTGGACGGGTCAAGTACATCTCTAAAATCTAATGGATAATCTGCATTAATCTGATCTATTCGTTTTTGTTTGCTTCCCTGGTTTTACATGATGTTAACTTTAAGATTCAATGAGCATTTATGCATCCAAAATGTTCAGCCATCAAGAATTTTTACATGGATTACAAGAGAAAATATGTAATCTTCTTTAAGCTTTAGATTTTTATGTTGAGCTACTCTGTTTTCTTTCTTTGTTTTAAATACTTCCAAGTACCACAAATTTCTTAATCTGAAAATCTGAAAAACTGAAATCTTTTTGACAAATACCACCTAAGAGAAGACCAAAACTCCTTTAACGCTTGCACCTGGCCTGCTATCTTGTGACTCTATTAACAGAAAGTATTTAGGAGATGAGTTCAAGATATGATAAATAATTTTGCTTAATGGAGGTTTCATTACCATCAGTTTCTAAATGGGAATAAAAATTTGTTTCTAAATAATCTAAGACAGACTTACTTGGAGTTGGAGAAGGGCCGTCAGAACTGTTTACAGACCATGATTGCAAAACGATTACTTTTAAAGTCTTGTACTTTGCAGTGGATAAATTTAGATAAGCATTTGCTTTCAGAATAGTTTCAGGACTGTGACTGGGTTGCTTCCTTCTGTAGGTTCAGACCGCCTACTTGAAGGAATCCTGCAGTTAGACATGCACATTAAAAACATGTATCTCTATAAAATAAAGAATAAAGTACAACATACTACATGGCTGCTCACAGTTTCAGTTTTTAACCAAATAGGAACATATTGCTGTATTTTTTTCCCTATGTTCACCTTTACCTTTTTTTCCCCTGCAGCTTGATAATGAGAACTTTCTAATAAATCTTCGTATTCAGTTTAGAGACGTTCAACAAGAAAATATGGAAACAGCAGTTGGAGGGGTAAAAAATAGAACTACAGGTCCAGTCCATAATCACTGGTCTGTGATCTGTCGTGCTCCTGACATACATTAAGAAGATCCCCTGGAGACTTCTGTCTCTATTCATCATATCCTAAAAGAGTCTGGTTTCACTGACCTCGCTCTCAGTGCAGTGTCTCATGTCCCACTGATTTAAGGAGTTTTACATAATGAGTAGTTGGAAAAGGGTGAAATTAGCCCAGAGAGCCATAATACATAAAATGTTCTTTGCTCAACACTAATTAGTTTATTTGATTTTCATCTGGTAGGTCTTGTCTCCAAGGTACAGGGGATGAACTTGTTTTCACATGCCATAACATCAGATACTTATGTACTCCAGTCTCATAACCTGTTCAGGGGGTAGTAATTTTGTTTAAGCAATAAATAATTTTACTTCACCAATAAAAAATATTTTTTTGTCAAACTTGGGGGAAATAGGCTATGAACTAGACTTTTTGATAACTGAAGATTAATGTTAATCTGCTTCCAATCAAAAACTCCAGCAGTTGAATACTAAATACTTGAATGCAGAGGCTCATTGACATCGCCTCTGAGACAATACACCAAAATAGATACAGCTGCTAAAGTGGAAGTTGCTCTCAGCCAATGAATTTACTGCTTGTCAGATCTGTATGCATGTTTGAATGTGAGGTTAATGAAATAACATTATAGAATTCAGAAGCAGGGCAGCCTTTATTCAGATAAGGTTATAAGCAAATATGTTTTAGAATGAGTGTCTGCTGAAGTAATATAATCCATTCCCCACTTATTCTCAGGAGTTTAAATGTTTGCTGCAACATTTAAACGTACACAGAAATGCAGTCTGGGGTCATATACATGCACCCTGGGCAGACATACAGAGCTAAGATCCCAGGGGCTGTATTCAGATAGCTTAGTTTGAATCTATACAGACTTAACTCTTTATTCCCAGCGGCTCCTTTCAGCTAGGTATCTTTCACATCTTAAAGCAAGACAGCAGTAAACAAAATTAAGCAAAATTTAACACCTCTGAGGCCAACCTACCCAAGAAAATAAAAACTGATAGATTGACACTACATGTTTACAACTCAAGCCCAAACATTTCCCATGCAAAGCAGGTAAAAATTTTCAAAATCACTTCACTGTAGTGGAGATTTAAAATAATTAAAATTCCATTGAATAATAAGTTAGAGTTTTGTAACACATTGAATTACAAAGCCCTCCAGAGAGTTAATGTTAATCCCAGTCTCTAATGCTAACAGCCCTCACTGGAGGTAATATTGCCATCACAGCACTTCCAGGGTATATATTTTTAAAACCTCTTTAGACACATCAGTGAAAAGTCTGGAAACACAGAAATGGCCCCACATTGTTACCACCCTTTACATCAAGCTCTCTACAATCAGTATTGCCACACTATTCAACACACACTTAATAAAAGCAGTAAGTGGAGCGAGGTGGATGATAGCACTGTTCTCCTATTCATACAGGCACAAACTGAGCAAGGAGGATGGGAAGAAAGAAATGTGCCTGAAAGCAACGGGGCAGCATCTAGCATTGGATCTGATGAAAATTCTTTAGTTGCAAATGTAAACTATAATGGGTTATTAAAATATTCAAGATAAAAGTGACCTTTGGTAATTAGGGTTTGAAAGTTTAGCTTTCTCTTCTTTCAAATCGGGAAGAAAGAATCTTGAGCAATTAAAAAAATGGGTTGGCAGTAGAGATTAAATTAAAATGAATAGTACGATCATGAGAGAAGCAAAAATATGCTCTATAGAGCTACTGAAGATATTTAATCCATAGCCATTTCATTCTTCTATTAAGGGAGTCTTTTAGCTTACTCTCAAAGGGCTGAGCTTGTGACCAATACATTCAAGGCAAGGACCACAACTGTTAATACTAAAGAGTATTTAAGTCGTGGCATAATTTTTCTGAAGAACACAAGTAAATAGGCAAAGTGGAACAGACACATTCTGGGAATAATTATTGCCTCTAGTATATTAAGTTATTCAGCATTAGGCTATTCAGCAGTAATTATAATACCCCCGGGCAAGGATGATTTAGTACTGCACACCGGTGAAAGCCACATAATTAAAAGAGAATAGGATCTGGCTACTATTTAATACACCTTTCCAAATGTTCATTTGATCCAGTTGGCAACAGCCATAATGGACTCTATAGGATGTGAATACAACATGTCTTGTACTTCACTGTCTTGAGTGCTACAGCATTTAGCACTCTATAGTCAGAAAATCAAGGTCTGTTCTCATTTAACTCTTGCAAGCCAACCAGCTTAAACAGAATCGCATGTGTTTAATTAAAAGCTACATGTGGTCTGCTGGACTACTCTCTGATGTTAAAACTTAATGCATTTTAGCGCATTTTTTTCCATCTATTTTGAAATCTGGCAAAATAAAGCCATGTAGAGATTCTAAAATCAGCTATAATATCCCATATGCTTGAATAGGAAAAGAAAATGTTTAATAGTAAGAGGAAACATTTTAGCGTTTCAGATTACTTCCCTCCCTTGAGATGTGAAAGATTTACATGTTAGTCTGAACTGTCCCCTTTTCTCTGTTTCTCGGAGTGTGGTATTCATAGGAATGTGAAAAAAAGAACTTTTGGAATGGGCAATGTCACAAACCCATTAACATTCCTTTAGTATCCATTCTATCCGTATTTGTTACTGAACAGAAGATAAGGACAAACATGAATCCGTACCTAAGATTCAGAAAGTGCTACAATATAAACAAGCAATTTAATCATATCTGAGTTGCTGAGTTTATGTGTATCTCAGAGTCTGTGCAGGGTAATAACTCAGCAACGGGGCTTCTACTTCGTGCCTCTGCTTCAGTCTGCTGTGAGAGCACTTCATAAGGGATTTGAAAGCCATCTAACACCAGGCAATATTCTAAAGGATCATACTTGGGTTTCTTAGCTATGGCAGAAACTCCTTCTTGAAGCTTTATATCCACACTTGGAAGATTATCAGTAAACATCTGACAGAGACAGCAAAATCTGGAACGCCTCCAGCGCTTGAATCTGGCTTGCTGCCTCGGTTATTTGGCTTGCTCTCTGACAGATCCCATGATTTGCTTTACAAGCAGTAGCAGTGGCAGTTTGGAAACAGCCTCCAGGGGAGGTCATGAGGGGATTGGCTTGGCTTCTCAGTATCATTTGTCTTGCCCGAAATTAATTTTGAAGAAGCCGTTCAGCATTGTTTAAGAATAAGATTATGTATTAGCTATAGTCATTCGTTTTCCTGCTTAGTGGAAGGTAACAGAATATAACATTCAAAACCTAGGATTTATGTCACTCTGGGGAAACATGTTCTAACCAATTTGATTTTTTAACATTTCTCAGATACCCTCTTTGCAACTGACATCACAAAAAGTGAAAACCTATAGCACAATAGAGAGAAAAAAATAACCTAGGCTTTAGGAACTTAGGAAAAAAAAACCCTCAAACCTTTAGGAAATATTAACATTCCTTGCTCATTTCTCTTAAAAAGAAAATCAATAAAATGTTAATATAAATTTTTTTACATTCTTTTGCCACTTATTTCTCGGAACTCACCAAATCCTTCAATAAGAAGGGTTGACATTACTATCATTTTTGCATCTCTTGCTATTTCACAGCTGTATGTTTATGACTTTCATTTGAAAATAGGGACTAAAGATATATTGACTAAACTGATTTATAAAGCCATTGACTTCCATGAAATTCTTCAAGGTTAAGCCAAGCCCAAAGATGACCCATTAATTCTACAGCCCTCCAGATATCATCTTCTATGACTCATTTTGTTATCAAGACCCACTGTTACCTTACCTCACTGTTACCAATTATTTATTGTGCATTTCTTCCTTTTGTCCTATTTTTTTCAGTTGTTTATCTCTTCTGGCCCTCTGTGATTGCTGGTAGATTACTTTCTACATCCATTTTTTTTTCCTGCTAAAGAAAATTGATTTTCCTGGGAAATAATAATATAGATAAAAAGATCCCCTTATCATATTTCAGTGTCCAAATCATGACTGTTAAATGTTGGAAGCCTGAATCAACTAGAAAATCCTCCACTCACATGCTGATTTTCAAAATAACTATTTTCCACACATTCTGATTCAAGACAGAATTAAAAGAAATAAGGAAAGGAGAGTGTTCTGTCCATACTACAAGATTCTAGAACAGTGCCCAGCTCTCAGATGATGCTCCAGTCACATCACAGTTCCATGTCACTGCAAGACCAAATCTTTGACAGTTTCCTTCCCCCCTGCCCCCTCTCAATCCCACATTCTTTTTCCTGTACGAAGGGCAGTATGCAGAGGGACTCCTTCAGAGCGCACACAAGCTAAGAACCCCGACTGGGTCAGTAAGGGACTAGAACTGCAGGTCTCTGCAGACTGTGCCTGTCCTTTGCTTTAAACGTAACCCTTAAACACAGATGATCAACAGGCAGATGGTGACAACTCTTACTGAGGCTGCAGGAAGCCCAGCAATGGGAACTTGTTCTGTCTGATGCTGATACTTGAACCAGAAATATATCATGATGTACAAGTGTCCAAAGAGCCATATGCTAAGCCAGGAGATGCACAGACAACATATACCCTGCTGAAAGCCATTTCTGGTGTAAAGGCAACGTAAATGAGGACGAAGAGGTAGATTGTCCTTTTCATCTCTTTTCACCACTCATGGATATACTCAGAATAAATAGAAAAGCATCATCTGTTGACTGAAAAAGTCAGAAGTCACTTGAGGACAGTAACTCCATGCAGCAAACAAAATAACAGAGACTTGGTTCCTTCATAACTCATTGACTTTCACTGATGAGACAAAAACCAAGCTCCCATTTTTAGGTAGTCGACAACAAACTGTATAAGATACTGACAAAGCTTCCAGAATTTACAGCTGTTACCACAAATACAGATTACATTCTGCCCCTGGGTGACCAGCCATAGTTTCTTCATGATTTGCTACACATAGGAGAATTTCAGCATCAGTCCCCACGCACAGTATCTACATCTTGATAATATTTTGGTATTTTTCTAAGTCTGCACATAATTTGTTAATTTGATAAGCTACAGAATAAACAAACAAGCAAAAAGCAGCTGCTTGTATTATTGGGACAATCACAAGGCTGATTTCACAATCTGAAATAGGAAAAAGCAGAAGTACTTTCAGTACTTGCATCAGCACTGGTTTTCCTGCTGTAAAGCATACTTTGATCTGGCTCTTTTCTCATTTTCCTTTTTAGCTTAGAGGCTAATGATCCTTGTTGCTTAGTCACATCAGTGAAATGCTATCAAAAGACAAGTTCCATTTAAACGAATGAGTCTATATTGGCGCACACAATTTTCATCCATGTTCCAAGGAATTATTTTGATCTGCAAACTTAAATTAAAGCTCATTCCTGATCTTTTAGCAAGGCACATTGCCCTGGGGGCTTATACTCTAAGTAACAGTGTCATTGCTCTCTCCTCTTTTGGAAAACAATGGAAGTTTAGAAATAATTCTTAAGGCTTTGAGAATTTACAATACACTCAGAACTTCAGGCTATGTAATATGTAGTGACACTGTGCATTCAAGTACCAGCTATAACCAATATTTGTGATTCACATGCTGGAATTTAATGACCTATTACATACTTATACTCAAAGATTAATATAATTGTAACTCAAAACTCGCAACAGCCTATGTGTATAGCAGTTCGTAACATGATAGCTTTTCTTCCTGCAAGTTGTATGGCAAATATATATTTTTTTTCTTCTCACTATGGTATGGATTATTGTAATAGGTTCCATGCTGGAAATGAGAGCACTTGCTGAAACAGGGCTGGGGCAGGAGCAGCTGTGAGGTATGATACGTCCTTTCACACAGCCTCAAAGTTGCAGATTTCATTGGTACAAAGCATCACTGTCACTGTTTCACAAGTGTGCAGGAAAAGAAGATACTGGGTGCAAGAAGAGAGGGTATCTGGTACCATTTCTTTTTTTGCGTGCAGCAGAATACTAATGTGGTTTCTGTGCTACCTCCAGAAAGAAGCAAATGAAAGCAGAAGGGGCAAAGGGACACAAAGAACTGATCCTTTCATGCTGGAGCCTATGTGGATGGAAAACTGTCAAATGTACAGGTCAAAGATCAAAAGCACCAGGGGTGCACTCGATCTCTATCAAGCACATGGAGAAATTTCTCTGAGAACTTCACATTCCGCAAAGATCTCTGCTTTAATAGGTATGCACAATTTCCTTCCAACCTACAAATCTCCAGTACATCTTTACCATTTCCCGTTGAACTTCTACATTTTTGTTCTATCATTTTTTTTCTATGAATAACAAAGATGAATCTCAAATTATTCTACAAGAATGTCAAAGCTCCTGCCTTAAAACTAAACCCTATCTTATCCAAATGTGAACTAGAGTATTTCCTGAAATCTCAGTAGACAGAGACTAAATTGAGAGTTCACTCAGAAAAAAGTAGTATCCAGGCACCTGACTTTGTAATGGCTTTAACCTATAACAGTGAGTACCAAATTTGAATACCACGTGTTCTGGTTTTTTTTACTAGTGAATTATGTCTTGGTTTACAAAAGAAATGGAAAACTGCTCAGTTGTGGAGAGCAAGAGAACGAGGAAGAGCAGTAAATAAAAAAGATAGAAGAATAAAAATCTTTTGAACGGGAATTGAGTGCCTGCCTACTGCTTAAGAAAAATGCACTATAAAGCAGCTATTGATTTTTCATTCAACGGCACTGAATGTTTTATTGAAAAGCAGCAATGCTCAGTAATTTGAATTTTCAATTAAGGTAGCATGTTCCTTGGACACATTTACTACTGCACTCCAGTGACATTTATTTGACTTTTAAAATCCCTCTACTATTGTATTCGTGTTCGTATAGATCAAACTACCAATACAGAAAGTGTTAGGATTATAACACTCGTGATTATAGACACATGCTTCAATGGCTCTGTGGAAAACCTAATGACTTTATTTATAGGTAGAACTATGTGTAGCCAGACATAGCTGAACTAAAATATGCCACTGTGAGATAAATTAAGCAGTTCAGTATTTTAGCTTAGAAATATTTACACTTCTCCATTCCTTTATGGATAGTATAGAGTTGCAGCAAAGTTAAACTAGTTATTAAAAAAATGTTTCAATTACATGTTTGTATATTGGAGAATTGGGGGGGAAAGCTTTACTGCAATCAAACTTCTCATACTGATCAGCTACTTACATGTATAAAAATTCCAACTGTAGGATCAGATGCAGCATTTCTGGACTACGAATAGAAAACAATGGCTCTTATTTCATTCTCCTCTAGAGAAAAATGGCTGGTAACCTGCTAGTTTTCATAGCTCCGTGCAGAAATGGAGTAGCTTTACCTACATATGGTCAACTGACAAACTTTATACTTCTAGAAACAGGTTGAGTCTTTCTTAGTCATAGGTGCTTTGTTGTTCATAAACCCTATCAGCTACTTCTGCTAAGGAAAGAACTTGGGTAATCCTTGGGAATTTAACTACCTGCAAGAGGCACTGCTCGTAGTCACCAGGTTGTGCACACGGCTGTGCCACAAAATGCCAGCAATTTCTTTCACGGAAATTACCGTGTGGGTTGCACAAATTACCACCACTTCGTAATGTGTGGCACTTGAATTCTAGATACGAGCAGAAGGAGCACACCTTACATGC
Organism: Phaenicophaeus curvirostris; assembly: GCF_032191515.1. Taxonomy (NCBI): domain Eukaryota; kingdom Metazoa; phylum Chordata; class Aves; order Cuculiformes; family Cuculidae; genus Phaenicophaeus; species Phaenicophaeus curvirostris. The sequence continues at coordinate 18,234,441 of NC_091404.1, read as the reverse complement.
AAAGCCAAGAAATTACTATTACTTTAACTGAAGTCTCAACATTCTGAAGATTTAGTCCAGTTTCAATGATACAAGCACTTTTATCTCTAAATTGCTATCTTAACAAATGTTTTAAAACCAATGCTTTTCTGCAGTGTTGTGCCTATATGCATGCTTTTATTTCTTCTCACCCCTGGAATCACTTGAGATCATTTTTACATGCTTGCTTATGTCCTTCACTGGTTTGCAAGTCTATGTTACATTCATATGTACTATAGAGGTTTCCTGCATGTTGGACATCTTCCTTCTTTTTGCTACCTACCCCTAAAATTGGTTTTACCCAGGTCTCAGCTTTCTTTCCCTTTAACAATAACAGACACCAGTGAGTTAGTTACAATTCTCAGGTTTTTTACATCATCCTATGCCTGAAGACTCAAATCCTCCGCTGTTATCTCTTGGCTATTCTTTTCTAAGTTGCATTTTTGTTCCATGGTCACAGGTAGCTCATTGTGCACAGAAAAACTATTGGCTTTTCCTTCCTACCAGTTACAGAAATGTATGTAACTCTGTATAAGCATGTATATACATATATTTATATACACACAGCAGACAATTGCACAAAAGCTACAAAAAATAGGTAGCAGCACCTGTTTGTCAGGCAATTGTTACAGCTGAACAAGTTAAAACAGAGCACACACATGCCAAACCAAGGCCAGACAAAGCCTGACAGGTCCTAAAGCCCATGTCATTACCTTAACACAAAAACTATAGCTTTTTGCAAGCAATAACAACACCACAGTTACTGGGCTAGGAGGCTACAAAAGAATAATTTCACAGAAATGGTGCAAGAAAAAAATGACAGTGAATTAACAGTGTCTTCATTAGCTCCTAATTTGCTTCAGCAATTTCTGCTACTGTGCAGAAAAACAAACTTTAGCACTGAATTTAATGCTTTCTGCATATTCAGTGAGAAGCATCCAGATATCACTAATCTTTCCTGCAATGCAACTCTTTTTCCCCCTACTAGTAACTGATTTCACTCGGGGGCTTTTTTAGTAGGATTAAACATCACTAATGGCTGTCTTTGTTTCAACACTTTAAGGGTTTTCAATAAATATTAGTTCAAATTGGGTCAGGCAAGGAAAGGACAGACTAAAAATTCTCTCTTGTTACCTCTGGTAGGAGGTGGAGGGGAGGCAGGAGTGAGGATACTTGTCTGCCACCAAATCTAGAGAGGCCACTAAGTCTGTTTCACAAACAGGTTATTGAGCAGTCTGGATTCATCCTGGTCAAATGATTTCTTCTAACCTTTTAAACATCAGGTGTTTTCAAGTCAGACAGGCAAATGGGTTCCTGGAGGACAGAAGGGGCTCTCTAGTTCCTCCTCAAGGCTCTAAGCCAACCCAATATATCGCAGTTCTTAAGGTTCCTTGTTTCTCTACATGACCCTTTAATAAGGATGGACTGTACAGATGTACTCAGTGAAGTGCTCCTAGCCCTGCTATCATCTGACTGAGATTTCCTGTTAGAGCTAATTAGGTTCTGCTCCCACTTAATCGCTAAATACGGTACAGTTAAAGCTTTTTAGTTTGCTTAATGGCATGCTATTTAAATAAAGACATGACCTGAACATTTATTGTCTTTTTTGACTTTTTTTTACAATTATACTGAGGATATTTAATTTTTTGCTACTTTTTCCTGTTATTATTATTATCGCCTTATTGAGAGAGTAGTATACTAATTCATATTAAAAAGGGGTTGAGTCCCCTGTTGTTATGGAGGTTTTTTTCAACCAGTTTCAAGTTACTGCAAGCATCAAACTATGCTTAACAGTAACTTTGTTGAACAGCAGCTATGCTGAACAGAATAATTCAGTATCTTCTTTGTTCTTCCAATGAGAAATAGCTCTAAAACAGGTACAGCAACCTCACTTTTATCTTAACAGACTATAGTTGGTGTAAGCAAAAGAACTAAAAGTTTTTTGCTGGAGTTAATGAAAGCATAATGCAATTCTCTGATTGGAATCATTACCAGACAATCTTGGTCCAAATGAGATCTTTTTGTGTGTGTTTGTGTGTGTGCACGGCTCAAACATTAGACAGTGGAGAATTAACTTCTACATCATTATTTTAAATTGAAAACAAACAAGCAAACAAATGTTAATTACGTTTAATTTTAAGAACAAGAAATCTTGTGTTTGAGTGAAGTAAGAGTGCATTGAATTTTAAAAGGATTTGAGTTTCTCATCTCTTTAGGCCTGATTTCGTGCTACAATTTTTCAAATATGGGTTATTATTTTCAGTTTGCACTCCCAGTCATAAACTTTGGAGCCCAGTGGTCCAGCCAGTTTTCTACCCACCTCATTCATCAGAAAGTGAAATAAACTTCAAATAAGCTTTTAGATATTCACAACCATTTTTCAACCTCCTTACAAAACAACCTAGATACCTTTGTTTCCTACTATCTTAAAAGCAAGAAGGAAATGCATTGTTCAAACATACCCATACAAAACAAAGAGGAAAATAAAAATGAGTAGAACAGAACACTGTCAAGTTTTAGAAATCAAACTTAAGAATTATAGACATGCCATATGCCTACAAATGATCTTCATTAGCACCTAATTACAACTTAGTTCAGCTAATCAGATGATCAGCTGCATTGATTCTTATCAGCTGATTAACCCTAATATAAAGTACTATGAAAATTTACAAGATTGCAGTAGACAATTCAAGTTATTTTCAAGTACTTTGTTGTTTCGGAAAAAAAATACATTTAATGAGGGCTAAAATTTTATTTCCCACTTAGACTGCTCGGGAAAAAGAAGTTCTCACTGGAAGAAGGAATAAAAATGGTATATAATAGCATGGTTTGGCTCATGTAAACTTAATTGCAAATTTGGAATGTCAAAGAAACTCATTAAGTTATTGTTTTAAACAAATTCATACTTTCAGAGCTTTCAAATGGGGTTCTACAAATGTATGTTGTGAGCTATTTCAAAACAGAACTTGAATCATTGCTGCATAAAACTGTAATGATCATAAATGACGAATGACTAAAGACAATGACAAATGGGGACATGCATGGCGCTCAGAATTTCTGTATGTCATGGCTGAATACTTCTCATCCTGATAAATCATCTCTTCATCAATTTTAATGCTGGGAGGATTTGAGAACAAGAGATGAACCTGGCCTGAAGTTTACCTTTCTGAATCACTACAAGTTTTAAAGAATTCCTCGGTGACGTTTCTTTCTTGAAAATTAAAAGATTAAGTCAGAGATGTTGGCTGATCAGTAAGCCACGTGTCAAAACAGCTATTAAAGATCAAAACTTTACCACTAGGAAAAATAATGTGAAATTACTCAGTGCAACTAAGAGTCTCTTCTCTCTACATACAGTTAAATGGGTCCTGAATTTGTGTTAAAGAGACCTTAAAATGGAGACTGATAAAGACTCTCCTCATGCACTTTTGTAATCTAGAAATGACAGATATATACACACCCCTATGTACACACACATATATATTGCTAAGGAGTAACCTCCCTTTGCTCTTTATTCTTGCCTTCCATTAACACTAGTGAGTTTTTCACCTGATCTGCAGACACTGAAAAAAAAAGGCAAATTAAAACATAATTACTTCTATGGCACAATAAAAATGTGGATGTTAGGAGTTAATACAAGTGAATACTGTTGTATCCTGATCTGAATATTGATCCTGATCTAATCCAGATCTGTCTACTATATTTACATTATTCTCTCCAGAATGAAACGACTGATATTGAATGTGCAGAATGGAATAAATCAAAATATTGTAATCCTCCTTAAAATTCCACATTTGTTTACAACTTCACTTGCGAGACAACTAGATCAAATCCACATACTAAGCTCCTTTCCTGCTTGTCATGTGCTCATTCTTTCTGCACATTCCCAAGTCCAAAAGCAAATGTGATGTGGTTGTCAATTGAATACAAAACATTAGGGAAAGGAGATGCTTTGAACTTCAGGAAAAAAACCAATTTCCTTCTGTGAGAAAAAAAATATTCAGATACCTATAGAAGAATGTGGTCAGATGTACAAGGATAACGTTTTACACTTCTGCTTTTCAAACAATAAAATCAATTCACTCCTTCCACTGAGATGAAGCAGCACTGAACAGTTCAGGAGGATCTGTTTTATTGTTGTGAGATGGAAGAGAGCAAGAGGGCAGCACTGGGTCAGAATGAAAACTAATACTGTAGCAACACAACCAAAATCTTAAAAGGCTTATTGGAAACAAAAAATTTCTTCCAACTCTGACCAAACTGTAAGACAGACTTCAGCAGGAAGTTAAACACATCACCCTTTATAGGGATCTTTTAGAAGATACAAACCAGTACACACTGCGGGGCAACTGGTTGGAAAATGGCTTGGCAGAATAGAGCCTGGGGATCCTGGTAGGCAGCAAATTTACCACGAGCCAGAAACATGCTCTTACCGCAAAAAAGGCCAACGGCATCCGAATCTGAGCTACAAGAGGTTTGCCAGCAATTCAAAGGTGGTGATGCTTCCGATCTGCTTAGCTCACCTTATGGTGAGGACATACCTGGAATGCTGTGTGCAGTTGTGGGATCTCAAGTAGAAAAGGGACACAGGCACACTGGAGAGAGTCCAGCAAAGGGTCATGAAGATGATCAGGTACTCGGAGCGTCTTTCATACAATGAGCTTCTCTCATACAAGAAACTGAAATAAACATAAGAAAATACCTATTCGTGGTGCGAGTGGTCTAATACTGGAGCAGGTTGCCCAGAGAGGTCATAGAGTCTCCATCCTTGGAGATATTCAAGACCCAGCTGGACTATGTCCAACAACATACTCTAGCTGCCGTGGCTCTGAGCCAAGATATTAGACTACACAATCTGCAGAGGTCTACGCCAACCTCAGTGGCTCTGTCATATAACTTTTACTACCAGGGTTATGTGAATGTCCTGTGTAAAATCCCAGGAAACATTATTCTAAATTCTCTGCTGCTTTAGTGGCTAACCTTCATCTTCAAACTTTATTTCCAGTAGTGTGTTAATGAGAAACCCACCAGTAAGAAGCAGTACTTGCTGTTAGATCTATTAAACATGATTAAAAGAAAGGGTCTGAAGTGCAATTAAGGTAAATATTTCATTGAGCTTTATTAATCTGCAGAGACTGTATCCAAAGCATATACACTGAAGTCTGAGAGTCATTGTGTTAAATCTTGTAAGAATAGTGGTCTTGCCCAGTATGTGCTGTGCGTGTAAGCTGTGAGAAGGCATTATTTTTTAATGCTTTAACATAAGTAATTATTTTAACATTTTTCAGTCTTTTTGATACTACCATTAAACACAAAATTCTCCAAGTTTCAAAAAACCTGTTAATAGATAGTATTCTGATTCACAAAGAACAAAATTAGCAATACAGATGTTAAAAGCATAAAATCAATTCTAATCTGACCTGTTTAAGAAAGACAGACTATGGAATCACAAAATACAGACACTAAAGTGTTAAATTCTTTTTGAGAGAGTAGGTAACATTGACTAATTTTTGGAAGACGAAAGAACTCATTGCTTAAAAAATGAAAAACTGTTTTCAGTAACTCGAGAGATTTTAATTCAGATTATATGTCAATACCTTCCTGCTTTTTTCCATTATGGTATACTTTTATTTACCTGCTTTCTTGGTTCTGTCTTATCTAACAGCTTGTGGAAATCACAATTCACGTCACTGATTTATTTTTCAGTCTCTGTGACTATTTTCTCATTCAGCTGTCTTTTCTATTTCATCACCTTGCCTCCAATTCACTGTAACAGAAAGCAAATATGCAAGAAATGATATTCAAAAATCAAAATATTATATATTATACACAGGTTTTGTAGCATAATGACAAGGTAAACTGCAGCGGCAAGATAAGTACACTTCTTTTCACATCAACTCTTTTATATAAAAAAATATAAGAACTGAGATTCTTAATCAAATGTCCTCGGGAAGCAGAGTATTTCAAGTATTACACCACCTCCTGTTCAAGTAATGTAAAAAAAAAAAAAAAACAAAAGAATTTGCAACATGTGGAAATGCTCACACTTACTGAATAAAATTAGGGTGCTGGATCCACTGGGCTAACATCTTCAATGTCTGCAACTTTACGAATTGATAATCACTGGCCATTCCTGCTGTCTCTTCACAAAACTGAGGAAGTGTGTTCATTCCTGTGTAATAGCAAAAATTAGAGTCTAGAAATGGGATAAATGTGAAGTAGAAAATACTGCATTAATTCTAAACGTCAAGTAATTTTTTGGAAAATGTCCTCTAATGTTCCACTGGAAAAATCCACATAGGAAAACAGATACATGAAGACGCGGAACAAATCATTCTGCACATCTCAGTTATGCAAGTTTTGAAGTTGAAGCTGGTTTCAAGAAACTGTATTGATCTTAGGACCTCATAGTCAAATGCCTTTTCTGATGCTAGAATGAAGCCAAAATGCTTTGAAAGGCCTTTGCTTCATCCCTTTAGGAGCACTAGAAGAAAGTATTTAAGGAAAAATTCTGATTTGATCTCCGTTGCCAAGTTCAGAAAAAAAGTCACTTGTACCTTGCTTTATGCTAACAGAGAATTTGTGAAAAGTTAGAAAAAAATACAGAAAAGATTTTAAATTAAAAATTGAAACAATAACTTTTGTGCATTTGTAGGAAAGAGCACATGTGACAGAAGAACCTGAATTCTTGAACTTCAGATATGAACTGCAACATTAGTTAGAGAGTTGGTTGATTTCATGACATTATCATCCATTAGATATAATCTGTCCATAGTACAATACCGACTATGAACCTAAAATGTTTCACCTTCTTTTTCAAATATGTAATGAGGATCAAAAAAATAATTACTTATGAAGGCTATGGGATTCTGAGTCACTGCAGCAGAAGACAGGGCTGCTCAGATCAAAGCAGTTCAGAACTGCAAGAACTTTAAAGGCCAGCAGGTATAACTCAGGTCACTTAGAGGGCTTCACAAACACAGTCATGAAACCTTCGTTCTGTCAGTCCCCAGCAGATCGGCCCGTTTTCAGATGTTTACTGCTGAAATGGCAACTGGACCTGTTCACTCACACCCTTTTTAAGGGCACAGGCCCACTTCAAGCAGTTGTCTTTAACCACCTATCATAACATCAGTTCAAAAGGTGCAAAGTCAACCTTTCTATAACAAAACATTATGTGTTAATTTCCTAAGATTTTATCAAAAATGAAAGGACTTCGCCATCACTGGGCATTATTTAAATAAAATCCTAATGAACTCGTCTATTAACATCATTATGATCTCTTTCACCACAACACAACAGCACTCTGTCAGCCTCCTGTGTCCGTTTGTTAAGCAATCAGTATTATGCTGCCACTGGGAAAACTCTATTATCCCCTTTTAATCCAAAACTCTATCAATAGCTAAACTACTTAAATTTAGAATACAGAAGCTGAAAAACAAATTAAGAAATACAGGGAGTGTAAATGTGAATAGAAAACAAATAGTTAACTTCAAATAGCTTAGTTTGCCAAACTTAAGTGCTCAAATAGAATTACCATGTAAATATGATAATAATTAAATTCTAACATATTCAGTCAAACACCTATGGAATTTTTTTGAGTCTTGCTTAATTAATTACACTTTCATGTACTGCAGTCTTTCATTAACTTTGTAATTCCTGTGCATGCATAGGTGGGTGCCTCACTAAATATTACTTGATTAACACACAGTACCCATTTAATATATGCTAATTCTTGTTTGTTAGGAAGCTAATTATAAAGCTTTGATAATCTGTTTTGATAAATGTAATTCAGTGGAAAATGTGTGTTCCTAGAACAGAATTATATTAATTTAGGTTTGGGGTTTTTTTTGTTTTAGGCAGTTAACGACCCTATCATTGAGATGAATCGTTGCCCGTGGGAGTAAGAACAGGTTACCCTACCTTTTTAATGACTCTTTCCATATCGAAAGTTTTGCTAAACTCCTTTTGCACACAGAAAAATACATGATCGAAAAGGAAATAAACCAAAATCAGTGTGACTTGCTTACTAGATTAGTGAATAAGGACTTACAATAAAGTTATAAGTCTTCATGGAAAGACTACAGCAGCGCGCTCCGACATATTAAAAATCCCATCATTGAAGACCAGTGCTTAAACAGTACCAGCTGGGGAAGGGTCTCAGCACCTCTGATATCCTTCCCTGTCTCTAAATCACAGTTGCTGATAAGCACATACACATAATGTTTGGCTGCTGCAATCTATCTTTTATTTCTTGTTTCTGGCAGTCCCACAAGTAATAACTCTATTCCAAAATTAACATGACAATATCATTATTTGTTAAGAAATGAAAAATTTGAATTCGACTCACAGTAATGCACTGTGAATTGTAATACTCATCTTAGACATAAAATTAATTTTTACATAGGCATATGAAAAAACTATTGTCACTAAATTTCGATGTGAATTGACACCTATATTTAGGATAGTTAATCTCTTGTACAAACAAAATGCTGCCTATTTATTCAGTTTCCTTTAGATTAATTCCTAAACTTCTAAAGACTTCAAAAACTATACAGAAGCTAGATAAAGAGCTTATCTGCATAATTTTTATGCTAATTCACACAAGTCTTGACTAAAAGGATGTCTATGTGCATACTAAGGGCTCACTGTAACTAATTCTTTTCCTTTAAAAGCTAAAATACTATACACATATTAAGGCATAATGTATCTTACTCTGCTTCTTTAAGAAAGTAGATGGTTCTGCATCCAAATGGGAGCCTGGCTACTCAAAGGTTGCCCTTTTGCTTTTCTGGAGTATCTAGAGACCCTATTGAACCAGGCTACTACCATAACGCATGAGTGCAAAGAAAGCATGAAGTGCCTTTTAAAGAAAAGATAGCTTGGTGTCCTGCATAACAGCAAAAGAGAGGTTAGAATGTGAAATACTATTAACTGCTGCTCATTGGAAATTTACAGTCATCCTAAAAGCTGCAACTTTTAATTTTCTCACCAAGTTCTCCCTTCCCCAGCTCTAAACTCCCACATCTCCCAGTGTGCTGTATATTAATTACTTCACGCCCAGGGTAAAAACAATTTACTGTTCCAGCATTACCCACCTCTGACACTACAATTTCCATATAATATTTATAACTTTGTAAAATTTTTAGTTCATAGAGTTCAAAGACAAATTAAAATTATTTACATTTACTTAAGGAGGTAGGGTGTTCCCAGAGAATCTGGATAGTTTTCAATTATTATTTATTATCTATTTGAAAGTATTTATTAGTTTTAATACAACTTCCGTTTAGTAAAAAAAGTAAAAGTTATTAAAAAGTGCATTTGGTTGCATAACAATGAATAAAAGGTCTAAGAGTATATTCTGTTAGTGAAATGAGAGATCAAGACTTGTACTTCATAAAATTAATATTTACCAACTACTTAATAAAGCCATAACAAGCAAAATGGAATTAGAAAATAGAATAGAAAAATAGAATGGTTCAATTCCTTTCTGCACGTGCACACTTTTTCATATTCTCTTTCTGGCTTAGACATTGTTTTGATATGAGGATCTATTCAGTCAGAACTGCTTTCAAACACAGTAAAAAAGGAAAGACAACAGGCTCCAAGACTCTAAGGAGAAGAGATTTCCTTGCTGAAACACCTAGAGTTAACACAAGCCCTGTATACATAACAAATATATAAGCCATACATCACGTGATATTGACAATCTGTATTTTCTTGTGCACATTAAGTATGTATCTATATTGGCCTATAAATACACATATATTTTTGAAACCTCTACCAACGCCCATAATTAAAAAATATTACACACTTCTAATACGTTATCATCATAATGGTTGTATGACAGAATTATTAGCTAAGGTAACCAACACAGCTCCAGGTAACTGCCAGCCTCACGTGCATCACACCTGCAGACCATTCCTCACCTAATCCAAGAAAGGGTAACTACCATTTAAAATGCTTTTTAACAAATTGCATGTTGCAGCCTTCAGAAATTACAGGCTTTTTTTCTAAAGATTTTTCTACTCTGTGCTCTTCATTGTACATACAATAGTTAGGGGTTTTCTGTTTTCAACTTTTTACATTGTGTGCTGGCTTGTTAATATGAGTGTGCACATACATTTTCATTACCAGATAACTGAACGTTTGCAATAGTAGTTCAGCAAAAACAACATTGTTGCCCACAAAGCAATTCCCTGAGACTATCTTCACAGACTTTTTTATATAAAAATGAATTACCTAGGTTTACTTACTAGATGAAAACAGTACAGCTCTGATTCACATCCACAACCGAAGGTGGCTTTTCATTTTAAAAAAAATGAAGACACACAATATTAAATATAATTCTCTTATAAGTATTAAAAAAATCCTGAAGGGTCACTGCTTCCTCAAAATACTTAATTCTTCCTAGAATGACACTGATTTATGTGTAGAGTAAATAATTCATTATGACAGCACCACTAAAATGTCATGATACATTATACTGCTATTATTTCCTTTGGTTTCATGAAAGACTTCCTTCTTTTGGCACTTTTCTCTTCTTCATAAATATACATAGCCACATCTTTCCAGGATTCAGTTTGATCCAGCCTACCAAAACCAGGAATTGTCTTAACAGAGTGAAGGTCTATAGCATTCTTGGAAGGTATGACAGAGAAATCATAAAATCAAACTCAGATGTTGATTCCAGCTAAGTCAAGCATGATGTGTAGGTTGGTAAGAATGTATGTGTCAATGGTAAATGAATATGTTCACACAGGTCTAGCATAATGTATTAGAATTGAATAATTCATATCACATGGGAATTGACAATTACAGTGAATTTGCATCTGGAAAAGCACGGTATGGAAAACACGTTTTGCTTTATTGTTTTAGTTCTTTCCTTTTTCTGCTTTTAAAGAATAGCTTCCTTTTTTCCCTTTGTAAATTGTGCTCATTTCACTTTGTGTCAGTTTACACAATTACAGAATCTGAGCACCTCGTCAGTGCAATTTGTTATATGTTATTTAAATCCATAACCCATTTGGGAGCAGATGAATGGGCATTAAGTTTCCCCTGTTTCTTTTACCACTACTATTGCCATTCCTGCTAAATCTGGTATGTATAAACTGGATGCTTCTGGCCGAGAAATTTTAGTTCTACTGACAGCTCCACAGTCAGACTTTCTAACGGGAGATACGCCTACCACAGGAAAGATTTAATCTTAGAAGAACAAATCTTTCAGTATAGTCCCACCAAGGCTATTGGATCTGTAAATAAACCTAACACGATCAGTAGCTTCTATTCATTATCCTGTTAATCAGTTCCGAGATATTATTTCTATATGCGTCAACTTGTTTTTAATGAGCTGAATTCTTCAATTCTTTTTCAAGAACATCTAAATGAAATTGCTCCTTGTACTGAGCACAATGCTTTGATACGTCACCTTTAAGAAAATCAATAATATATTTTAATCTTGCAGATATAGTTGTAGAATTAAAGCTGTTGTCTTCTAAGCACACTAATGTGACTTCTAATACGAAGAAAACATTTAGCATTCTTAAGAACTTTTCCAAATTTTCACCTATTGCAGAGAGGAAAAATAAATACATGCTAAGCACATACAGATTCTTTTCCAAAATTGTATTTCGTTACAGGGAATTACAGTATTGACTAGACTGATGGAGCCATTCACTTCTTGGTGATATGACCACATAAATGAGCATGTGATTAGACTTGATAAATTCTATCTGATGGCTTGGAAGTTATCTTGATGGTATCATCCAATTTCTAATGAACAATGTCTATACTGCAGAAATTCTGGGTGAATTAGGTGCTTAGCACTTTCAGCCAAAGAAAACTGATCAGGGAATAGCCATGGGAATAAAACTCTCTCTTACCTCCAGAGTAAAATCAGGCAGACAACATTTTTCTTAGTTTGCTGACAGACTAGAAATGAAAACAAACATATAAATATATATTTAAGCCAAAGAAAAACGCAATTTATTTTTTATGCTAAAAGAAATAAACGACCTAAAGTGTCTTAATCAAGTACATAACAGAGGGGTCTTGGCACATATTTCATCACATATATGAGCAAATGCAAATTTCTAAAAGGGAATATGGCCAAACAGCAATTCAGTGATGCAGAACTGGAGGAACTGACCTCCAAAGGAAGATGATGCTTTCAGGACCATTTTATCAGCATCTCACCTCTGACTATTATCTCCAGAGACTGGCTTGTCAGCAAAGCAGGACTGCTGCAAGACAAAAGCAGGCAAAATCTTACAGCAGATCTGTATAGATTGGTGCAAAACCCACCTTTCGCGGAAAAAAGAAGAAACTGGTTATCTGCAACGTCAGGTGCAAAGGCTACTTCTGTTTTCCCCGGTACATTATTGCAAACAGAGACATCTTCATAGGTAGCACAAATTAATCCACAAGCTAGAGGGAAAGGTCTAGAGGAGAAAGTCAGTACAAGTGACTGATTAATCTCGGCAGCAGCTTTCTCACAATGTTTTGATTGAAGAGTTCTCAGAAACTTTTATTTTTAGTTACATATTCTGCAATCAATTTCTTTGTAAAACACATAAAAATCAAGAAATAGCTTAAATACTCCAGGAAAACGTGTTTGCAAAACCAAAGAACAATTATTCTGCCTAGGGGAAACAGCAGTATTCTAAAGTTCAAAATGTGTTACAATTCTAATCATTTGACTATCAAATACCAGGAGTCCCAAAGAACACAAATGCAGGGGATTTCTTTTTTAAAAGTAACTGCTATATTGGCACATGTATTTTCTGAACGTTTATCTTAAACCTTCATGTCTGTAGAGGATGGTCTTAGCCCAAGTATTTCCTATATACCAGAAAGCACCAAAGGGATATAGAGGCCTCTAAATGAAAAAAGAGAATTTTCCATAAGTAGAAATATAAGAATGACTAAAAATTTCTTCATAACACCTATGGTTCAGTTTAAGAGGCGCATACTGAAGCATTATAAAAACATAGCATATAATATATATGAGTTTCTAGTAATATGGTATTTGTGCAGAAGCCCTGAGGCACAGTTATAACTCAACTAGATTCCTAAGGACCTTTAATTTAAATTCTGTGGTTTTCTAAAAGTGCTCAGTTGAGAAAAATCAAGTAGTTGTAAGCTGCAGTCCCCACTTACGTTTCCATCTTCCCTCAGATGCTAATCTTACGCTGCAGTTTAGACTCTACGAACACCAGTTACCTGACTGCTGTTACGTAACTTTTAAAACATCTGTAAAGTTTAAAATGAAACTTCTTCAAAACAATAGAAAACCATAAGTAAATCTTAACTCTCTTCTTTTCCAATCTAGTTTATTCCCTAAAAAATATTTTCCCTCCTTTTACAAATGGATTTTCATATTGGGAGCATGACATCTACAGCTTTGAGCTGAGAGACCCAGACAGATACAATGATTTTTTTTTTTTTTCAATAAAACTCTGGTTGGATTTTCTATTTTTGAGAATATATAATTTCCATATGATCTGAATGTAGAAGTAAGCTGCATTTTCTGCAATGAGCATAATGAACGTCACTGAAGTCAGTTTAACAATGTAGTTTGAAATCAATAATACTACATGAGACGTTACAAATATATATATCACAACAGGTAAAACAGATTTGCTTTTCTTGCCTAGTACGTTGCTAATTAAAGCAGTTTGATCCATGTGTGTACAATATCAGCTTATGTTTTGGATTTGGAGTTCCGCATCATTATTTTTTAAAAATGGACTAAAAGTTTAAAACATGCTCTAGGCAAACACTAAAGGATAATGCAAAACATACCAATACAACCATCTTTGTAAAAAGAATTGCCAATTCATTTTTTCCCTACCAAACTGCAGGCTATGCAATATCCCCGTTCAAGATAAACTGCTATGCAAATTTCATTTAATAGTGGAAGAAAAATAAGCACTTCATGATTAAGCAGTAATTGAGACAAACAAGTAAAAGAGTTGAAAGACATTAGCCCACACAGGGATCAAGAATTCATTCTGTGTTTTATCTTGTACCTGGAACAGGCACCACTGCCTCTCGCCTCTTCTGCTTCAGAGACCAGAGAACAGCGTTCTGAGTGGCTGCTTCAGGGATTTATATTCCTCCAGGGTAATAGCGCTGATTATTTAATCACCTTGTACACGCCACTTGGGCAGGGAGAAACGTATCATGAGCATCAGGAGTCATGAAGATCAATCGCACCGTCTGTTCCTTCTCACTGCAGCAACCTACTCTGACACTCCAGCAGCTGGAGCCAGTTTTTAGAGCAGGTACAACATCTAATCAAATCAGCAGCCAAAAAAGCAAAAAGACACTTGTTGATGTACAAGTATTTCTTTCCATAATGGAGCACCCATAAGGTTTTGTACATAAACAAAGAATACGAACGGCATTTCTGAAAGAACAAGTGACATCAAAGCAACAATTACTGGGCACACTTACTCCTGGTTCCAGGTTTGCACCTTGTCTGCCACAACTTGTAGCCAAATATAAACAGAGTACAAACACATCCACACTATGTGCTAGTCTAAAGCTGGGGCTCCAGATGGAACAAAATGACTAAACGTCACATTTGGTTCACCCCAGCAAAGTCCAAGTGTTAGTACTGAAAAAGAGCTTCTCTTTGAAAGCATCCATCATCATTGCTGTACCAGCCAGGATACACAAACTGCACTCCCCTCTCTATTCCAGGAACAATCAAAACATATTAATAACGAGGGACTAAAGCATAACTAAAGCTGTTCCTAGAATGAACTGTGATTAGCCATTGTTGCATAATCTGTGTGCACTTACCAATTTTTAAAGTGTCTATGCCATGGTGTTCTATACTGTCTGGACACTAGAAATCTGAGTTACATGTTGAACAACCTCCATAAAAGTTCATTAAAAATGCTGTATTAATCTCATTTCCACTTGCAGATCACAAGATTTAGGCATTTTTTAAAAAATCTGCCTATTTATTTCTCTTGAAGTATATCTCCAAGTGTGGAGATTTAACGTAATTTAGAATTTGATCTGAACTTGCTAAAAGATATCCTTAGCAGGATGATGTTTCAGTCATCAGCTGTATCCCTGGGTTTCTCACGCAACTGACATGTTTATAACTGTATGCAAGATCAGGCTTGGTGTTCTTGCTCCCCATTAAGGACAAATGCTGCTCAAGATCAAAGCACCTCTGAAAATGTTTTCTACTTACGAGATGTGCTGAAGCACAGAGCAGTGCCTTGTATATTTTACTTGACCTCAGCTTTCCAGCTGACAACAACACCCATCATCTTTTTACCTTTTCAGTATAAGTTTTGCAAGAAGCTTCCCTTTCATTCTATAGGATACCACTCTAAAATGGGTTGAGAAGTCAGAAAACAGACTACTGCTCATCTACACACGAGCTAATTGCTGTCTCTACATCTGGTTCATCGTAATGCATCTTCAAGAGATGTGATTCATGTCACTTTCCAAGGGATAGTTAGGATGATCTTTGTTTCTAGTGGCATCAAACCAAGAACAGGCTTTTATTAATTCAATAAAGGCTGAGCAGATGTTACAGTCTTATCATAAGTGGCATTAGCAGAAACTGGAACACAGGAAACAAATATAATATTAGTCCTAGTGAGCACTTTGTCCTCTCTACCAGCCACCCAGAACCAGAACTGGGATTGCCAGCTGAGCCTCCAGCCTTCTGCATCGTTTTGTTAATGCAAAATGATCACTAAACACATTGCCAAAGTTGCCTTTTAAACTACATCTGCTGCAATTAGATATTTAAGAGGATGCACCAATGATCAGCATCGCTGACTTCTAATCTTTAGGATAACTTATCTCTAACCTCATGCGATTACAGATATCTTTATGGTCACAGACAAAAAGACTTAATGAATCCTATGCTAGGATGAAACAAAGGAAACTACTACAATGAGAAACCCTTCCTTTCTTTCTTTCTGAGTCAACAATCCATGCTGTTCTTCTGAACTAGACTTTTAACGTTGCATTGAAAACAGCTGTTGATGAAGTGAAGGAGAGTTTTTTCAAGTTTTGCACGAAGGCTGCGGATAAGAGCTGTGAACTAGTACTAGTAATTTGCCTACAAGCAGCACGCTGGTAAACATCCTTTATTTGTAGTATTTGCTGAAATATTTGAAATATCAAAAATACCAACATTTTGATAAGTCTCCTTCAGCTATTCAGCCACACAAATTCTTAAAAATTAATTATAATACTAGCTATTCCTCATCCCCCTGAAGTTTGTGAATAGAATACATAGTAGGTAGTATAAACAGCTTTGCCCAATTTCAAATTCAAGCAATCTTTTTCCCATCCTGGCACTACAACAACCCTCCTTCACTGCAGCAGCTGAGTGTGTAGTCAGTGGTGTTATCAGCACAGAACCATCAGGAGTGAACAGTGCAGTAGGAACAGAACTCATTACTTTCAGCCTCAAAACAGCAAAGAAAGAAAAGTTTTCACTGCTTGGCTATTTGTAAAGGACTTGATGCAAACTGTGACATAATGCTTTAGAAGTCAGTGAAACTAACCCAATGAAAAATCCCTTTATTGAGTTTGGCTGTGCAATGCTGCAGAGTTCAGAAGAAAACTGAATATGCAGATATTTTTGCTAACAAAAGGAGAGAATGATCTCATAAGACAGAGAGAAATCAAAGTATTTCCTAATTTATTTATAGGGGCTTCGATGTTTTGATAACTAGTAGAAAGAAGTTTTAAAGACTGAGGGGGAACCATGAGAATTTTTAAAATGTGCAGTATTGATAAGCTAAAGTCATCTGTAGAAAATAGATGTCTCCTTTTCCTGTAATCCATAATATTAAAAATTGTAATCATAGGAACCTTTACTATTGATTCATAAAATAAAATAGGATTTTAATTAAAAAACCCCTCTCTTGAGATTGCCAGCCTTATTCACATGTATCGAGAATTCTTCTGATTTTCACTGTTCCATAAGACTATGATATATTTTTTCCCCTAAGATTACATAGGCATGATTTTAATAACCACTTTTTTTTCTTTTGTTGAACATATTATTATGTTACATATTTATATCTTATGGAAAATGCCTGCTTGTGTGATGAACAATCAACATAAAGAGCGGAACTTTTTACATGAGGGACTGCTGATGACTGACACGCATTCACCTGAAGACGATACTGATCTCTGTATAAAATCTTAAGTGCAGGCTGTAAACAAGGTATGAAATCTACCTTTTTAACCAGATGTACAGGAATCAAAAATGCAAAGAAAAAAACTCAGGTTTATTTAGCAACCATCAACAGCATTTAAAACATAGTGTGATTATTAGCTGAACCCTCCTGGTTGTCACAGAGATGGAATCTCTGTTCTGCAGGTTGAATTTCATATCTCATTAGGAGTTAGCTTGATTGAGTAAATGAACCTGGGTAAAAATGTAAATTTACCATTAGTGATGGCTTTGCAAACTGGCTCAGGTTTAAAATGAGTCAGGGAGTGCTCAAACAAACAGCAAAATCACCGGGACTCTCACATCTGAGAGAAGACAATAGCAATTAGCTGAGGACAGAATTTTGTATTTAAGCCCAAACAGCAGCCAAAACATTTCACCTGATTGCCCACAGTAATAGAATCTTAGCTAAGGATGCAGCTGAACTTACACCACTGACAATTCATTTTAAAAATACATACTCTTCTATCTTGTTGTAATACTCCATGCTAATTTTAATCTTATCTGAATTTAAGGTCACACAATAAAAATAACAGCATAAGATAATCAACTAGCTACTTCTACATCATAATTTTACGAACTCAGCCTACAAATGTTATGTCCCATTATCAAATACAACATTCTTTTACAATTCTCTTGAACGCTAACATGCTTAACACTTCAACTGAAATTGCGTTTCTAAACAGGCCTCCTGGGTAAACTGCTGGCCTCAAATTAACTCATCACAATTTACAAGAACTCCTTGCTTTAAATCAAACTTTGTCCCTTAAATATATTAAAATTGTATTACTGCAAAGATCTCCTATGACCACACCAACAGTTTCTAGGGGTATAGATGCCAATGCTGTCTTAGAGAAGGTGACTGGTTGTGTTCCTTTGGAATTATTAAGTAACCATTAGGAAAAAGACAAAAGTTCTTATGCCTAACTTAAACATTGCTAACATCTATTTAGCAACACCCTCACCCTCAACAGAATTTCAGGGAGTAGTTAGCTTTTTGGCAAGTTATTTTTCATTTTACAAGTGACTTCTCCTGTGAAATTTTGGGTAGTCAATTGAAGTATAATGTTATAATATGAAAAAGCATCAGTTGCCCTGGGACTTGAGGTGACTCACGTGTGCACTGTGGCCCAGACTTTGAGTAGGCAACAGTTCCTAGGAATGAGCTGTATCAAACCTCCGTGCCTAATCATCTGCTATTATCCACTGGAGCTTTCTATTTCCTTCAAAACGTAAATGCTCTAAAAGAAAAATCTGAAAATGCGCATATGCTGCCCTCCCTCAATGTATTTTAGGTTTGGCTGGGGAGGAGGTGGGGATGTGCGCACAAAACACACAGGAAATAAATGAACTTCACATGCAAAAAATATACTCAAATATCATGAAAAGTCCAACTAAAAAAATAAGTCCGGAAAACTCAGAGTTGCTATTGCATCTATCCTTACAATCCCCTGTTGTGGCAAAGCTCTGAAAGAGTCTCCAAACAGCATGCGATTTCATAGACCATATGATCTGCAATATTTACCATGCATAATGGAAAGAGATAAGGCAAAGCAAACAGCTTGAATTTCGTATTTCCTTGCTTTTTATTTAGTCTAGGTTGTTAGCACCATGTGAACATATATTTGGGAGTCACTGTGTTTGTGTGCATATGCATATGTGTGTGTGTGTATATATAGGTATAAAAAAACATCTAGAGTAATTTCAATGTATTTCTCACATACTATAAAAGAATACCTTCTGAGCAATTACCTTTTAATTTCCAGAATTTCTTATGCAAAGAAAAAGCATCATTCATTTTAGTCAGAACTGGGAAAAAGCAAATGATGCTTGTTTTCAGTTTCTGTGTTCTCTTGTTCTCCCTAGCGTATGCTGCTCGTTTGTGGATGCTCTGAGTTTTAATAACAAGCGTCAACACCTATAATCAGAATATTTGATCATAATTTTGTACCTTTAAAATGCACTGTTATGAAGTGTTGAGAAAATGAGGATAAATGGGAAATGCATTTGCTAACTACACTTTTTTTGTTATTGTTGATCAGTACA
Source organism: Phaenicophaeus curvirostris (assembly GCF_032191515.1). Classification (NCBI taxonomy): domain Eukaryota; kingdom Metazoa; phylum Chordata; class Aves; order Cuculiformes; family Cuculidae; genus Phaenicophaeus; species Phaenicophaeus curvirostris. Next base: position 18,215,153 of record NC_091404.1, on the reverse strand, counting down.
TGGAAAAGTGGGAAACAGACATACATACAAATTCTAAAGTAGAAGAAAACCTCCATTGAAAACATAGAGGCACAGGTTAGAAAGGGTTTCCTCTACAAATACAAAAATGTATGCATGTCCTAGGTCATACTGCCAAAATCTGCCTGGCTTGCCTGGACCTTAATTTGAAACCTCTGAGGGGGTGGGGAAAGAAAATAAATATGAGGGTAATTCAATATATCAAGACTTACTGCTCTCTCTGTGTAGAGTCTAATAGGGTCATATTACATCCTTTTCTGATTTTATGTTTATCTCTGAAAGCTTGTCCCCTAGATTTTCCACTTGTATTCATCACTTATGAATACCTGTTACCTCTAACACTCAGCGTACTGCTTGAAATCTGCTCCCACCAATTTTTAATGTTCCACACTCATTTAAAGTTTTCTGCAATAAATAAAAAGGTAAGCCCCCCTCCTCCTCTTTTTGCTTGGGAGCTTCCAGGGCAATGCACCTCCCACCCAGCAATAAAGTGCTGTAAGGAACACAACTACAGTCGCTAATGAAGTCTCTACATATGTGAAGGAAAGAGCTGTTCTGTGCCACCATATGGTGCCTGGGGACATGATTTAGGAGTACACAGGTACAGTTGGAGTTGATGATCTTTAAGGTCTTTTCCAACCTAATGAATCTATGATTCTGTATTTTCCTGCATGGAAATGAAGGAAGTAGGTGTTCATCAGGACCACTTGTGTGGTTTTGACAGCTCTCAGTCAAGGCCACCTGAAAAACAAGACTCCTGTTCATTTCCACGTGCTTTGAATCAGGTCCTGAGAAGGCACACTTTCCATTTTTGGTTGCTTTTCATGATTACCTTCAGATCAGACTGAATTCTATAAGAAAAAAACCCTTTTTCTTTATTTATGAAATATCCCAGTTTCTGTGGCTATATTCATCATCATTATTTTCAAAATTGTTTGTATTAATAACATTTGCCAGAATGTATTGTTTGGGAATTATGCACATCAAGCGTTCATGACTGATTACCTAAAGAAATTATTTATCATATCTTATTGGATTATGATTTTTTTCTTGTTTTGACACAGAAGAAAAAACATATAAGGAATCCAGAAGAATGATGAAAATGAATAATGTACCGATAGGATATATTATTCAGCCACAGATTATTTGTACTAAATCTCATTAAAATTTTGAGATGCATAAACTATTGATGAAAATCTTATTGCTATCCTAATATGCTTCAGCTTTTTCTAGTTTGATCTTATATCTCTTTAGTTCATTTTGATTATTTTTCATTTGTGGTCTTTTTTTTCCTTTTTCTCATGTTTAAAAAAGGTCAGCTATGAGTTTATTATAAAACATATGTAAATCTGCTTATTTTTAGGGAATGCTCTTTAACACTCCGGTTTTCTTGTCAGGGTCTGTAGTGCTAATAGCTGTGTTAATAAAATTATTGTCTGCACTGAAGGGATTGCTTTCCATCCACAGAAATTCAATGAGATGGAAATTTTCAGGAACTGAGCTGATTCTTAGCAGTGGTTTGGTGGACTCTCTTAACATCTGCCTGTGTGCAAACTGGAAATACTCAATGCCAACAGAGACATCATTAAACTAGCTCTGCTTTTTAGTCACTTTTTTTTCCAGTTTCATAAATTAACTTCGTTAGTTTAATGAATATCTACATTTACTGACCAGAAGAGCTTGTTTCCTCAAGTAAACTAGGTTTCAAGAATGCTATACGGTTAAGAATTTTTACTTACAGTATTTTGTCTTCCTAAAGGAATGAAGAAGTGAGTACATACACCCACTACAATTCAGTTGTAAGAAGGAGTGGTTCACCATAGACTTGCAGATCCTTCTACCCCTATTAACCTGACATGAGGAGCTTACTTATCATTTCCAAAATATTCGATATTGTCACCCACTACAACACATAGAGCAGTGTGGAAACAAACTCCACATTGCACTTGCTCCGCACTTAGAGCTTCGTGCCTTTTCCTGCCCAGAAGTGATTGCAGCCCATTCCCACAACTACAGATGCTTCACATGCATTTTGGTACATCAACTCCTGCACTGTATCCATTTTCTTTCCTCTTGCTTTTTCCTAACAATCCAAAAGAGCCATAGGAAATATAAGAACTGACAAGCTTTGTTAAGTGAACATGACAAATAGAAATGTTCATCTCACATTTAGACAGACAGAATTTTCACATAGAAAAATTTAAAGACTTTAGAATGGGCACTAACTATTTTGAGCCATTTTTTTATCACTAAACCTGCATAAACTGGGAATGACAAAATTGAGTTCATCAGAAAAGCACAGATATCAAGAGACTATATAGTCTTTTAGTTTTGTTTTTGTCCTTGCTGGACGAGTAATTCATGACCTGTATATAATTGGCTTTTAATTTCATCTTCATGTATCACAGAGTGAAGCAAAGCTGTCCCCTGCCTTGCTTCTGTGAGCTACCTTAATCAAGATTACATATATTAAACATGCCCTTGTTTTATTCCTAACTGTTATTTCTCATCTGCTCTCCAGACTACATCTCCTGACATTCACGATTAAGAAACTTGCCATTCATAGCAAAAGTAAGTGACTTTATCATTTGACTGTAGATCCTAAGGAGCAAAGCCTCTAAAAGATTAAATATTTAATCCTTTGATCTACTGTCTTGGCAACTGCCCCATCTATTTTATAAGCAGGTTGACAAAAGCATTATGGGGCCTGGGATTTGTGTAATGGGGCAGTGTTAAACACTGTACTCCTCTGTGCTAAAAAAGTGGAATAATGTTTTTCTAACAGAACAACAGTACTGTGAACTTCCTATAATGGTACTTGGGGCGAAACGGAACACAGATGTTCAAACAATTTTATGTGAAGAATTTACCAAGAGAAAGTTACACAGTATATTCGGCATCAAAGTGAGCGAGTTCATTACAAAGAAGCAGCAAAACAAATTTTAAAGAGCAGATTGACCCCTCGTGGAGGTGATGAAAGTATGTGAGGTTACAGAAGACTAGAGCAGGTCCAATGCGGTGTCGAGTAAATGGGCAGAATGGAAGTATCACGAAACTGCAACCCAATTAAGAGAATTAATTTCACAAAAGATACTAGAATAATCTATTAAACAGTTTGAACACACCTTGACAATGGTTTATCAAGAAGAAATACTTTATCATCAATTCACTATCATGGGTTTATCCTTAGATAAACTTTTATTCTTGTTCTTATATAAACCTCCAATAACACAAAACTGAGTTCACTTATGGAAGTTTAAGAAGCATAAGAAGACAACTGGAAAAATTTAAGCTAGAGCCATCATGAAAACGCTGGAAGAACTCCAGGCTTTTTGGTCAAGAACATAAAAGCATTAACAGAAATCTTCCAGTATTCCAGCAGTGAGAGGTCTGTGGCCAGTTGTACCTTATTAAGACTACACCAGAATTATTTGCATGAGGGGTAAGCTGTAGGGAAACCTTCCTAATTTTGAGCATAGGTAAACATTGGAATAAGTTACCTAGAAAAGAAGAACCACCCTGTAACATTTCAATTGATATTTATGCAAAACATTGTAGTTAGATCTGTCAGAAATTTTTCAGATATAATTGATCCGCCTGTCCTCTGGCTCTGACAGATGAAATAGATAACTTTTTCAGGATCATTCTAACTTAACATTTCTGTGAACCCTCCTGTAACTGATAAGAATTAATGTCCTCTGGCAAACAACTGCTGGTGTGACAAGCATTTCATATAGGTCCAAACTCAGCACTCCAAAATAGTTGGAAGTTTCAGAAAATTCTAAATGGGAAACCCTGCCTCTCAAGCAGATTAAGAAATCTCTGAAAAGGATTATTACTTTTCATTTGAAAATCAAAAATACTGCATTACACACTGGCATATTTTCAGTAGACAAGTAATCCATTGCGTTCCTGAGGTATTTGCAGTAAATCTTCATTCTTCATTAATGAGATTCAATACCAAAAATGTGATTGAAATATAAATTAGTACTTCTAATTTACAAACCAAACAAATTAGCCCATCAAAATTTATACGATTTGGTTTTGGTTTTTTTTTTTTTGGTTAACATTCTGCAATAACAAGATGGGAATCAATCTGAAATTATCTTTTTGAAATCCTGTGAACATTTCTCCATCTCAGGTGATCTTTGGGAAGCTACATACGTGTGGTATCATGAAGAATATAACCAGCGTATGATTTTATCTTTTCTGACTCTGAGGGATCTGAAAGTTTGCATAAAATAGCAGCTACTCACATATTTTAGACTGCAGTGTTTGGAGTCCTCTATTTGTCCAAGTTCTTTCTGAAATGGAAGAACAAAGAGAGTATCCCGTTACATTTTAGCTTTATCCTTTTCAAAACAGATCTGAAATAGCGCCACAAGAGTTCAGAAATATGAAATCAATAAAAAACCACGCACAACACTGATGGATAAAACTAGAACTACAGATAAGATCTAAGGAGCACTGGTGGATATTTTGAATAAGGTTTCTAGCTTGCTTCACCCCAATTCCACTAGAAGGCAAAAAAAGAGCCTTGGGTCGGAAGAGTATTGAAATGTACACATAATATATGCTGGAGATAATTTATTTCAACTAGTTTTGTTGTGAGTTTGAATGCCCATTAGTAATTGCTGCACATTAGGGGTACTCTTTATACGTGTGCTCCGGTTTCACTCTAAAACCTGTCTTTCTTTGCAAGAATGTGCAGTGTGATTATCTGCTCCAGTTCTAAAATTAAAAAAAAGCAATAAAAAATATGCACATTGCTGTAAATCACACTGATCACGTTAGTCCTCTGATATCAATGGAATTGCATCACAGATGAGTGTTTTGCTTTCAAAATCAGGCAATACATTTTGCCAGAAATAAAACCCAACTCCATGAGGAAAAAAGCTTAAGTCTTTAGATTTGTCAGAATGAAGCTAAAATTGTTGCAGAAACAGAGAAGCTCATCACGAACAACCAGAAGGCTTGGTAGTGAGAGTATTCATCTCCAGTTTCCAGACTCACATCCCTGTTCTTGTTTACTTTAAGTGAGGACTAGAAGTTGTCTCTTCCTCCAGACCTTACCTTTAAAAATAGAGCTGGTCTCTCTCACTCAGTAGGAAGCTGAAGTAGCCCTTTTGAGACAACTCAGTGACAGTCTGATACCCAACCCAGCTCCTCTGACGTGGCCAAATCCTGGAGCACCGGCTCCTCTACTCCAGGGCCACAGAGACTTCATCTGTTTCACACTGCAATCACGAATGCAGTGCTGCCAAGAGCTCATTCAAGCAGACACATTTCTGCAAAAAAAATAACCTCAATTATTTTTCATGATCATCACACTTGCCCCCTCTTTAAGTCTTGATCAGTTCAAACAGATTTCTAACTGGTTTCCCCTCTGCAGTTACAGCTCACTAAGATACATGGCTTTAGATTTGGATGGTTAAATGCATAGAGATGTAGCCCATTATCTCAAACTATCCTTAATCCAGACCTGTTCACAGCAATGGCAGCAGGAATTCCTTAATGCCTTCAAATTCTCATGGTCATACATTTAAGACTAAGGACAGGACAGCCTTAGCAGTGATACACTGGCGAGTCTTGTCCCCGAGCAATGCTTCATTCACTGTCATTCCATAACCAGCCCAGTTTCTCTTTATGCCCTTCATACAGATACAGTTCTTCTTGAAAACAAAGGTCATTCACAGTTCTCGTACAGTCAGAATGAAGATGCATCTATAAGGAGCGCAATGACAGCACAAAACCAGCAGTAAAGATAGATTATGGAAGACTATAGGATACAATGCTAAGCACCATAAGAGGGTTTCACACATGCTTTTGTTTCACAAATAATCACATAATCTATTTGCTTTCCGCGATCTGTTTTACATATAGAGTCATAATGTTTTCTTTCATGAAAGGTTTTCAATATGTCATGTAAAAGTTCGCTATTTTATGACTTTTATTAGGCTTTAATTTAACCGACTGCCTCTATGTGCCCTCCTTACGGGCAAAGGGAAATGAAAGGATTTGTCACGGCATATAACACGCTTAATTCTTTTCTTTCAAATTCATCATCTTTAATTTTGCAATGGAAGTAATCGTAGATGTATTTTTTTTTTAAAGGCTTCATTGTTCTCTGATGCCTGTAAACAGAGATAACCTTGGGGAAATCTGTGAATGCACTCTCTGAATGTGTCTTGCAAGAGTGGCTGTGTTAAGTGCTTTCTTTGTCAGTCCTAGCACAAAATACTGTGGCCTGATATTCTTAGTCTGGCTTGCAGACCTCCTTCTTCATGAATACAGATGATCGTATCATGAAATTTAATTTAAATTATCTGACTATCTAAACTAAATGGTAATCCATAAAGAAACAAACATTCAATCTACAGCTGAGGCTTTATCAAACAAACACTATTCAAACTCTATATTAATTAATAACATTCTGAGCTGTGAATTCTGTTTTATATCACACAGGTTGCATAAGTGAGTACCTATGAAAAGGACATTTTGCATCAAAACTAAACGAGAGTATTTTAATTTAAAAGCTTCATGTGTGTCATTCCATAAAATGCAAAATATATTCTGTTTTGCAAATAAGTTTCAAGTGTTACCCTCACAGTTCTATGCAATTTTAACAAACTGCTTTAAATAATCACAGAAAATAAATGAATGCTGCAAAACACACTGATTCGGGAAAATGTCTGTTTGGAACTTAAGTATACAATTGTTATCACATGGATGTAAAAATCTATCATCATTTCAAGGAAAATCTGAATTTGGTTGGAAAAATATATTTTTGACTTAAAGATTAGTAATTATTTCTAGGTGGTGTATTGAAAAGAGAAATATTTTCTCTAAAAATTGCAAAAAATTCAGAATATGTTTGAGTGAAATGCATGTTTCATTGCAAAGCTGTCCAAAAAATGCAAAAAAGAAGAGCAGAATTTAACTACAAACCCATTCTCAGGGTTTCAAGAACTAATTATTGTTTTGGTTCCGTACAGTCCTCAGTATTAAATGATGTCAGTTGAAAATTGAGACCATCATAGAATGGTTAGTGATAAGTGATGTAACAGAGCCTCTATGGATTATCTGGAAAAAATCAAAGACTAAACACAAGGAAGGATAGTCCTGAGTTGAAATATACACTTTTTTATGATTATAAATATAGTTCTATAAGCATTTGTAGGTGTTTCAGAAAGGCAATACCATACTATTTATAACTAGGCTATAAGACAAAGCAACTATGCTACTTTCAGTAGATGTTGTTGTATATTTTCAAATCTTAAAAACTGTGAATTTCTCATTTTGATTATTCTCAAGACATAGCACCTTTTGGTGTTCTGTTGTTTAACATTTCATTGTTATATTACTAAGAATTATACAACTAGTTTAATAACCTTTGTCTTAGCCTCTAATTTTAAACTGACCTTGCCCTTCTTGCAGGATGAATAGTAGCAAATTAAAATGAGAGTATTTTACTTGACAAATTTAATCCCTCCATCTGTTCTAAATTTGCCTGTCAAAACCCCCAAATATACCTGAGGTTTTCCTAATAACTAAGCATACAGTAAAATCTGTGATGTGGAAATGAGCAGAATATGACACTTTGCTGCTAGTCTAATGCGTATTAGTTTTTGACACTTGTCTATCTTACTTGTCAGCTTGGAAGGTATCTGGATTTGTTCAAAGATATTGCTGTATTCACAAACAGACAACATGTTTCTCTCTTTATCGTATCTGACACACAGTGTAAGGCAATAATATGAAGAAAAATACTGCTGCTATTTTAAAATCCACTTAAACATAACTTCCTGCATTTCTGCCACAAAGGGATGACAAGGTGAATTAATTTATTGGGGTTTAGAACCACAAAGTGACCTCTGATACTTGACTCAAGTATCATTTAATATTTTATACAGAATCTTATAGTAGTCATAAGTATGCTGTATGTGTCACAAGTAAAAGAATGAACGGATGTCATCATCCAGCAACTCATCTAACACCAAGTCCTGTTTTTCACACAAATGTTCACTATAGGTGCTAAATGTCATTGCACTGAGCTTTCTTCTCATAAAGTAATTTATAAGTAAAAGGGCATCCCATCTACTGTTCCTCAGTTTTCGAAAACAACCAAGCTGCCTGCTCGAGAGAGCAGCACCTACCATCCCAAACACCCCTTACGCTCCTTGGATGCTGATGCACATGCTGCTACAGAGCAGATTTGCCACACTGACAGCAGAAAACTAAAGCTTTAACTTCAGAGGATGCAAACCCCATACATATGGGCCTCACAGCCCGACTCTCGCCACCTTTCACTCCCAATGCATTTCTGTTACTCACATGGCTATTTCCTATTGACTCTATCAAACGTGGTACTAAAAGATATTGGGTGAGATATGGAAATCACTTTCTAAGGGAATTGAGCTTCCATCTGCCATTTACACTTTCACAGTTTCTCCTCCATGCCCTCCTTCCATTTCTGCTTGGTTTCATGATTTAACTCCATGGATGCTGAAAGGAAGTCACACTAGCATGCAAGGTTTTGTTTGCAGAAATCATAAGAGAAGGAACCTCATAATTCTCTATCAAAAAAACGGTATTTTTCTGAGGTCACATTCAGATTGCTATGTTCTTGCCTTGAATTTTTTTTTAAAAAAACAGACATTTTTTTTAAAGGACAGGGCAAGTTCCAATCCTCACACAAACAGAGACTTGGCATCTGAGCGAAATAATAAATTCACAAGAAACCAAAGAAAGAAAATCCTGAAACTATGTGCTGCAGGAGGAAGGAGAGGAAGGAAATTCCGTCTTTAACAGCGTATATAAAACCTGCACCATTTAATAAGACAACATGTAATTCCTGGATCCCTGAAGCTCCTTAGAAAGTTTTTATTGAGATACCTTTCTCTACTGCTTAAAAAGTCATTATCTTTTTATATCTATCTATCTAGTTTTACATTGTCCTTAAGCTCAAAAAGGAACATTTTTTTTTAATGTTTACAAAAAATAATGAGCCACCCAGCCTACCCCAATTCAATATAACTGGTTTTCTTATGAAATAAAACTAATGTAAATATGTTGGCAATGTAAAGCATTATAATTGAAATAATAACAACCAGTGATACATCAGTACGATTATTATATGCAGCTTCAGTCTGCTTTGGTAGTGAAGGTTCCTGGTTTGGTATTATTAAAATAATATTAACTATTCCTGCCTGGGTATATTTCACATTTCACACACATTTACTGTCAAATCTGAGTACCTCACAATCATTTATAATTTATCTTCACTGTGAGAACTCTATTAGCCCCATTCCACCTATACAGGACTGAGCTACAATGAGAATAATTTCACATGCAAAGGTGCTTCTGAGAAAAGATGCAGAAGTGGCAATCACAAGCCTTGAGCTACTTCCATACTTGCTGGGCCATCCTTCCTCACAGATCCCTGCTATTGAGATTACGAAATACACTGTTGGTTTTTCCAAGGTCTTGTGCAAGACAGACTTCACCATCTCACAAAGTAATAAGCACACAGAGGCTGCATAGTCCAGTTACATATTCCTCTGGATATTTTCCATTTGAATCAGTTTAGCAATATAGTAATATTTTGAAGACCATGATAACACGTCTGAATGTGTCATCTGTACATAGGTGTTTCTGAGCTATATTTATACCTCAGTATTTTATAAAACAGACATTGCAGTCATGAGGAGTTTTAGTAACAGTGCCTGTTTTTCTCTTTATTCCTTCAGTGCTTCTTTTATCTTGCTTCCTTACTTTATACTGAGCTCTAGATGTAAAACCGAAGACTCGTATATAGAACCTTCTTAGAACAGAACAACTGAGAGGTTTGACCTCAGGTATCCAGCTGTAATTTAAGCAGAATCGGGGGAGCGGAGGGGGTGAAAACATATGAATATGAAAAGGTTTTAATAGTAAATGAATTTACAAAGGACCTTTGAAGAAAACAAAACAGAAATCTGCCAAGAGCTTGTGGAACAAAATGTAGGCATTTAGGGGTTTTAAAACCTGGAATCACAAGTAACTCTGCATTTTTCTCACTGCTGTGGAATAATAGAGACAAACCTTCAAGATTTAATCCTTTCCCTTTGCCTTCTCTGATAACGTATTCAGAATGATGGCATGATCTGTCTTCTCCTTTCCCAAGTAATACTCATATTATAACCATATTCTGTTCTGCAAAATGATCTGTGAGCACTGCTTGTCAAATGGGCATATATTATTTAATAGCAGAGGTAGTAAAATAGGTACTTCACCTTGCTTTCATTCCCACTTAAGTCTTTACCTTTACCTTTAACAGAAACAGGCATTAACCTATGCAAAAATATATTTTACTTAAATTCATCTCCGAATTTACAGTGTTTGTTAAGTTCCCCAAAACAATTTTTGTTCAAAAGAGACTTACATCTATTTCTCCTGCAGAATTTTCAGCTTGGTCACTGAACTGAAAGTCTGCTGGTTATACTGCTTTTCTGTCTACTTGTTCATTTTAAACACAAGAGGCACGTTAAGATCATTTGGTATGTCCCGCTGTAGAATATACGTAAAAAAATTTTATCCATTTGCTCCTTGGTGAACCAAACAAATTTCTTCTCCTGCAGGAGAATGCATCAAATGTTAAGCAACATATTCAATAGCTAATGAGACAACACTCCAGAATAAAACCAATTTTTTTTTTATAGTAGATATGGCTGAGGAAATGTGAGAAGCCAACAAAACTCTCCTCCGAAAGTCTTAAAGTTGTTTATAATGGACAAGTAGAATGAGAGTATATAATTCGGTGAGTATAAATAGTCTTTCTGCTCTTAAATCAATATTTTATGCTATTCATGAGGAAACAGAAAGGTAGTATAAATGGCTTCTAACAACACAGGTAAAGTAAAGGCTGATCTATTAACACCATTAAAACTTAAATATTAATTCCTAAACCCACAAAATGCACTGATGCCAGAGCTGAAAATGGAAACGTTATAAAAAAGAAGAAAGTGTTTGCTTGTCTAGAACCAAGGGCTGCATTGTGGTTTTAGGCACAGCCTTGAACAAAAGATGCTACATAAACCGTACCAGCCCAAAAATAGCTTTGGGAGACGTTGTGCCTGCGGCAAGTTCTACAGGAAAAAGTTCCTCTGGCAGAATTGTGTAATGAAGTGTAAGTTTTGACCAAAGTAACTGTGCTTTTCATGTAGACAGTCAAAATGGAAAATATTGCATTCTTGCTAGCATGGCTTGCTGTGCCTTGCGAGAAGGGAAGCTAAGCATGGCACTGGAATAAGTCATATAGTCCAAGCATGGCTTTGGCTTGTATTAGCTGCTCTCATGCCAGGAATACCTTGCCAATATAGAATACAGATGGAGTTTTTAATTCACAATGCTGACCAGGCTCCAAAGATGGATAAACGGGTATCAGTAAAGAAATGGACTAGTTGACAGTTCTTTCGTATCACCAGTGAAATAATTAAATACCTTCCTGTAACCTCATCCTCCAGGCCAGAGTCCTAGTACTTCTTTTTCCCCCAGCCTTGTCAATAGTTCTGGGTGAATTCAAGGGCACAACCTCATATATGGATACTTTAAGACTAGGTTTCCATGTCTATCATTTGGTATCTATTGATTTTTCAGCTATGTCTTTAGCAAAATGAGAATGTAAGCTATTAATCAGTTAATTTCAAAGAACATTTTAGAGACTACTTGGAAATGGGAGTTATAAACCAGGCAGGAAATGAAGCTCAGCCAAACTAATTCTCTTCACTCTTTCAGTGGCTCATGGTATGGCAGAAGTAGCTTGACAATTCAACAGCATTGTTTACAACAGTTGAACATAATAATAAAAAAAGGAAACAATTGACGGATAAGAATTATTAAATACAGCCATAAAGCTCTTTGAATTTCCTAGAACATCTGTAAGTACTACTTAGCAGCACATGACATACTAGTTAGCAACAGAAAGAATGGCAGAAACCAAGCACTTAAATAGTTAAAAACTAACTACTGCTATTTCTGCTTTGTAGTTAAGACAGCCTTTAGCATAAAACCAAGCCACTGACAGCGAGTGAGATACCTACAATTCCAAAAGAGAACACAAGGTTCTAATAAGAACCAAAAGAGCCACAATCCTGCAGCAGAATGCATCAAAGAGTTAGTTTTCAGGAAAAATGAGGACATGCCTAACATATGAAACAAACAAAAACAAGAAGCAGACTGATGTTACAAAGGAAGTATAGTGGTTCACTCCTACAGCAGCAGGAATAATACAGGAGTTTAAAAATACGGAAAGCTCACCTTGTGTGCATATACGTAGTTTCAAATTAATATTTCATGATAAATTAAATATTAAGAAGTATGCATAACTGGTAGAATTCTGATTTTTTTAATATACAAATATCTTTTGAATCATACATGTTAAATGTGTTCATTATGTTAGATCAAGTTTTATTTTGTAGATGAGGAGATATGTATTATTAATATTATTCATGGATATACGCGTATTGCTGGGCTAACTACAAGAAAATAAGCACTGAACCAGATCCCAGATATATGGATTTTATCATGTAAACTTCAGCAATGTTCTATGAACATTATTCAAAATAAGGAGACATGCTCATGGTGGCCTTGAAAGCATTACAGAAGAAAAAAACAAATGTGTCCTTCATGGAGAGATTTGTAGGGCCTTTTCTGGGTTTTCTACATATACATATCTCTGAGAGTTACTGACGAAAGTTAAGGACAGATTAGTCATATGCTCTCCAAGATAAATTTCCAAGTGAAAAATGACTGGCCCCTCATGCCCAGATAGTTAAAATGAGGTATCGACTTGATATTCCAGCAAAGCAACTGCTAGGACAGCAAGTAATATGAGATATATCAGAGCAGATAAAAAGGCAAGAACTAAAAATTTGATCCCTATCCAGATTAAATAAGAGCAAAAGGCTTATTGTGACAAAGGGGAAAAAAATCAGATGGACTATTTTCAGTGAAGTGTCATTTTCTCATAATATATCTTTTTAAGCTGAAGCTATGACAAAACTGAAATGTTTATATGAAATCATGCAGCTGTCACCAAGCTGTTCATTTTGATGAAAAGAACCTACAATGCCTCTCATTCTAATATTTTCTAAATAAAGTATTTCCATTTTTAAACTTAAACCTTTTGTCCACTGTCAAATTTCCCAGACTGTAATATAATTTTTTAACACTTAAAAAGCTGTCAATTTTAATTGCAACACTCTTTTGCCCTCTTGTTTTGTACTCCCTTGATTTTTAATGAAGCAATCAGTCCCTTCTGAGGTCTATTATATTTGCTCATAAATAGTTTTCTAGTGTGTTCTCACGCGGGTACAGAGAGAGGGTCACTATCAGATAAAGTGATGTTGAAATAAAGAAATATTTTCTTTCCCTGGTGCCAGAAGAATCACTACACACAATAAACAAAGACCCTGCATAATCAGTAGCTTTTACAAAACTACTTTTAGGGCTTCTTAATCAGAGACAGGCAATTAGACAGTATCTTCACTCTCTTGTCCAGTGTCATATCTAAGTATATCTCAAAAAGTCCACTGGTATTACGAAAGATTTCTAAATTTACTGTATTACTTTTCTAATCTCAATTTACTAACAGAGTATTTCATTGAAATATGTTCTGTAGCACTAAAACAAAAGATGCTGCAGAAAAGCAGTTTCTAAAAGGCAAATGTTAAACCACAGAACCATGCTGGGTAAGGGAAGTAGAGTTTGGAATCTTTAACAAATGAATTTGTTGAAGGAAATTTACATCATTTGTAACAATCCAGAAATAAATTATGATGCAAACTCTTCACTAAGTTCTGTAGATTTTACAGAAGAGGAAGCAGGACAGCAAAGAAAATTAATGACAAATTTTATGTAAGAAACATTGATAAACTGGTTCCATTGGCTACATTCCAATATTAAAGTCATATGAAATATTTTAGTGTTGACTGCAGAGACAGAAATATTTGAACTGAACAGTGTGCAGCTGATCTTTATTCTGCTGAGATACCCACAGAATAACCACAAGTTATCCACCTAAGCTCTTCTTCCAGTCCAACAGAAACATCCATACGGTATCATATCTGTATAGCTAGAAAGGGCGAATAGAAACAAAACTCTTACCTTTTAAAATGGTTAGTTAATTGATGACTATAACTATGGTAAAATAAGTTTCAAAACTGTTCATGTTTGCCGTGAAATACAAAGTCTAAGTACATCCAAGCGTAGTTCTCAAAGCTATCCTCCGATTTTGCAGAATTTTACTATTTTAGTAGTCCCCACTATTTCTTCCACAATACAAGCTGGCCTGCTAACCAACACTACTTTCTGTCAATGATGCTGTATTTCAGAACACCAAATTCAGATCACGCTCATACCACAGTGATGAGATCAATATAAAATCCCAATGGCTTAGATATATGTACATGGATATCCCTATAAATTACTTCTAATTATAGGTGTGGATAATTTTATTTAGGGGCTCTTCTTAGATTAGGAGGATACCAGCAAGTTCCAGTACTGATGTAATTTAGGGGAACAGTGCTTGTAAGAAACAGACAGCTAATATAAGTTATATTAGAGAAGAGAAATACATTTCTTTTCCTTATTGCTGATACTTTTACATGTATGTTTGCTTTCCTATTCCTTTGTTGTAATTTAATCACCTGACAATGCTGTTACTTGTACTTCTCTATCATTCCCACCCACAGGCTCAGTGATGACAGTAACCACCTGTAATAACCACTCTTTGGTTGAACTGTGATAATAACCCTCAACAGCTTCAAGCACCAAGAGAGATTACGGAAAGTAACTTTTTGCTGAAGTAAACATTCATATGGTCTTGGGCAATGTTATCAAGTAATTGTCTTAACACTGAAACATCTGTTGGCAGTAAACATTTACGACAACCGTTTCTTCTTCATATCTACCAAGAATTTTATTTTTTACAACTTTCTGTCCATTTTTACTCCTCTAAAAAGTATTCCTGTCAGGTGAGTTAAGGTCAAAAAGTTGTTCTAGCTCTTTCTTACAATCAATTGAATAGCATCACCCCTGCCAGTCCTGTGAGATATACCTTTGCTTCAGGTCTGACAAACTGCTCCTCAGTTTCCAGCTTGCCTCCTCCAGGCTAGATTTCTATCTTTCTAACATCTTCTGTATTAAAAAACCCCCAGGTAACTTGCTTCCTGTCTAATGACTACTTGAGAGGATTCATAGTTACAGAAAATCAATGTTTTAAATGGTATTGAACAATGCTCTCAGAATCTCAAGGTGACTGGTTCAATCTTCACTGATTAAACATGACACAGTATCATCAAAGTGAGCTGCAAAGTTGTTCTTTGCCTGTTTTCTTATGCCTTTTCAGACAGAGCATCACATCATTTCAACCAGGAACTGACCCCTGAGCTACAAGGAGACAATGAGAGTTTGCAAATATTTTAAATGAGTGGGAACAACCAAATTTCCTGAGGGGCCGAGGATTAACTATAAGGGGTAAAATACTCCCAAGCAAGTCAAAGGGCATTAACTCGGAAGGTATTTGAATAGTTTAAAGTATTATTTACATTATAAAAGGTAGATAATATCCATCTGCTAACTGCAAAGATATATTTTTCCGCAATCTATCTACTTCAGGTAGACCAGAAGCCTTAAGAGAGGAGCCAGGCCTCCCTCGATTAAGGAAGCACCATTGCCATCAGCCTTCAGAGTCATGCTGCATCCTGCTGTCTTGCTGTCTAGCTGGCCCAATACTTTTTTCTTCTCCTGTGTATACTTTCATACAGTTATTGCAGGATGCTAGGATGATTTTTAGAAGCTGCAAGTAGAAAATGTCGACCACTTCAGCCACAGGAAGGATTACCATGAGCTTTCCAGATCCTAGTCACTAAAGACAGCATGGGATGATGTCTTCCTTCACTGTTTTTTCTGCTTGTTACTCAGAAGACAGCTGTAAACCTCTTTCAATCATTCCACAGAAATCATGAGTGCATCTTTCAACAAAGAGTGTTGATCTGCAGTTACGACGTGGATGCCAGTGCCCTCAGATACCTTTCCCTGCACTGGCTTTTCTTGTCTATCATTCGGCACCACTACTTTTCACTGGCTAGTTGACAAAAGATTCCAGATTTCTCCCCAAGAAGAAATTCTAAGGACTCAAGAACCTAGAAATTTTATTTAATCTACTTCTCCGAGTGTGAAGTTTAAGAATTCTTAGTTTCTAGGCAACTTTCTCAAGGAAATATGGCTGCTTTTAAGTTATTATGGTTTTAGTGAGTGTAATGATCATTTAAATGTAAAAATACCTCTTCAAATTAAAGTGACAGGCTGTCAAGTTCACTGGTGATAAATGGTATTTTGAAAATCCAACATAAAAGCAATCACAATTCTAGGACATACTTTTTGTACTCATACTTCTGAGTTTTGCACTTACAACATGCCTCAAATGCCTCAGGTAAAGAGCAATTCATCTTGCCAGCATAGAGAACTTGTGTGATATAATGAAGAAAGCTTAAATTATGTCCTACAGCTTTATTGAAAGCAATGTCTATAACCTTCAAAAGCTCTGAGCATGTGTCCTACATCTCCAGCTTTGAAAAGGTCAAATTTCTTTTTCATTTTTCTCTCTTATTTGTCATTGCTTTCTTTTCAGTAGGTAAACATAATACTCATAAAAGAGAATGTAACAGAAGAAGCTCTAGCAAGACATGATGTTGAACTTCTGAACCTTGTGCTCTTCTGAACAGGAGTCAGGATTGGGGCAAGTTTACCCGAGCTACCCTACCCTTCTAATTAATGAGCTTCAATCCTGAAAGCTGCCTACTTCTCACAGAAAGGTTGGGAAGGGTAGAACATTGGGATACAAAGCATTCTTTCACTCATATTCACATGTAAAAACCTAGTCAGATGCTTTCAACACAGCTGAAAGAGCTGTTCTAAGTGTTTACTTTTTTCTAAAGGTCTTAGAAGGCAGCCTGAAAAACAAGTGAATGCTGGAGGATCTCTTCTATAAGAGGATATTTGCTTCTGCCTTCCACCACTGCTGGGTAAGGCACCTGTCAGTTGGTTGTACACTTCACAACCACTTCATCCCATTTCTAAGGGTGGCAAGAATATACTTAATCAACTAGTAGCTGAGAGGAATCATCAGAGAGACCCTGTCAAATAGCTCAAACCCCTCTGAGGATATCACAATAGAACAGTGATGTTTGAAAAGAAAGGTGACATTAGATCAAATCCATCCCTTCTATTAAACACACATTCTTCCAGCCCAGCTAAAGATATATGACCTAATACATTAGACAAATATGTTCCATTAACCCAGAGCAAAGTTCCTGGATAACTCTAGGAAAAAAAAATATGCCTTTTCTTTGCAAACAAATAGCTGTAGATGGCAACATTTAAAAAAATTATATAACCCCCGTCTTAATCAAAATGGTCAACTGCCCAGGTTCACTTCAAAGGACATTGAGGTCGTCAGGTTACAAGCAAAAATAAAACCCCTGAGGTCAAGCAAGTCCACAGAGCATTGTGAATTACTTTCACCAGTATTTGCAAATTCATTTTTGCATAAATGCAGCCAGAGAAAAAGACAAGCACTGCAAACATGAAACTCATGGTTAGAGATTTATCAGTTTTTAAAGAATTATAGACAGATTGAAAATCTGCCTCATTGGCCATGAATGAACTTGTTTGAACAGAATTAGAATGGCAGGGGGAATCAAAAGATTACCAAGACCGAAACTCAATGAGCAATGTTGAATAGTTCAAATGAAAGATGTGTTTATCTTATATTCTGTAAACTCAGTACTTCCTTGTCTTTGCCTTCTGGAGAACCTGAGAAGAAAGGCAAAGAATGAGAGCGGTACATAGCTTTTATACATACAAATCTAAGATCAGTCAAGGCCATCAAAATAAGAGCTGTGGCTGACTTGCTTTAATTTGCAAGAAGCTGCATTGCTTCCTCTGGGGATGTTTCAAAAGCCAGGGAATGCATTAGGGCAACAAATACCACGTATGGTCTTTTTTACTCACCGATTCAATTCACTGTTTCAGTAACAGGCTAGACGCGAACCACTTACACTAGCCTTAAAAATTTTCTTGAAGAAATTCTGACTAGAGCATTTAAGAGGCTCAAAATGCTTTGTAGTAAGGCAGAAGAGGAACAGAAGGAGAGAGGTGAAATACTCCAAGAGGGTATTTTACAGTTACAAAACAATTCACACACATCCCCAAAATATCTAAATAAATTTCATTTAGCATTGCACAATCCTATAATTCACTTACAAGCATCTTATACCTTCTTCTCTTATTGATTTGAACTCAAGCTTCAGATGTGAAAAGCTTAGAAACTAATCGGGCCAAATTTATCCTTCGTGCAATCCTATTATCTGCAGAAGAATTTAGGCTATTTTGTTAATCTCATTCCTACCTCTGCCTTTTTCCCTAAGTAAATTCTAAAATAATCAGTTTTACCATTCCTTATTACATCACACAATTGAAACATTTGAGATCTTATTTTGCAAATTATTGCAACACATTTTAAAACCGTATGCAATTCTTTAAGTTACATTTTCATGCATGCACAGAGTAAAACCTATCAATTTTATATTTTAAACTCTCATCCTATAAAAGGCCTCTGTGACAAGGTCTTTAAAGGCGTGTTGCAAATCAGAAGGAATGTATTTTCTACTTTGATTTCATACTCCTATCTAGAATTTAGCTTCTTTTTCCTTTTCATCTAGAATACAAACGTCATAATCAATTTCAACAGTTTTCCTTAAGGCAAGAGATGACTTCTGCCATTTTTCTAGGTGCTCATTTTCCGCTAGATGAAAGTAATGTAACTTTAAGTTCTTTATAATGACCATTCAGATTCATAAAAGTAGATACTTTCTATATTTGCACCTCTTTTATCACATTCTCTTCTACTAAATACGATAGCCTCATTAGAAGTGGTCTCCTATGGACTTTTACCAACAGTATTTTGTATCTAAAGCATTTTTAATCTCATGAAACTGTCTTGTTATCAAGCATGCTCATTGCTTAAGACTTAATGCAAAGGACTATTTGAAAATGTTACAAAGATGAGTACAGAAATGGAATAACATGAATGATTCCACTGCCATCTGTTTCAGATCCACATAAATGACAATCTTCACTAATGCCTTATATTTCACATACGTGTATATTTTGTGTGTATATATATACACACACACACAGAGAGATACATACAGTCCTTTTCTCTGCATAGAAACATCATTTACAAGATATCTAACAAAAAATTTTGCCTACGTAAAGTAAGAGAAGCTTCTAGGCACTACAGTAATGCAAACAAATAGTAGCCCACACAAGCCAATGTGAGTAAATACGAGTTCAGTGACTAAGAAAACCTTAGATAACCTTCTCTGCTTAAAAATCCCTTTCAGCCGTCATTTACTGTAACAACATACTGACTAGCACAGAACAGGTCAGGATAAGTTCTTTATTTTGACATAGTAAGCATCGCATGAACTAAAGGCTGACTGAAAGCAGAGCTTTTCCACATCCAATGTGTGCTGAACAGAGAACCTTTTTTATATTTGGCATCACTATTTAAAACTGCAGTACTCCAGACTCCAAGGAAGTTTAAACGATTCATATATAATGATTAATTTTTTCCATTTTTTTCACACCTTCCATCAGGAATTGTCCAAATAAGTAACTGTTTTAGACATAAATTATAAAATGTGCCTTAAAGTTTCTTTTTCACATCAACAAGGCAATTGCCTCCCAGCACCACAATGCTAAGAACTCTAAGTGCATGGTTTCCCTTTTGCAAGGCTGAGTCATCACGGACATTTATTAGTAAGTCCTTAAAACCCCTATTCATTTAGTAGATATTATTTCTAAATCTAGAATAGACAATGCTGTAAAAGAGTACTTGCTAAAACATCCTCTAAACAAAGAAGTTTGAATTGTAATAGTTTTAGTATCTGTTTTTTCCATGTTGTAATGTTACTGACTCTTATTGCAAGCTAAACATTGAGTGAAGAAAAAAGCTTTTCTCCCTTCTATTTCTATTCATTCCAGCACACTGACAATCAATTCATTCCAAGTAAAAGAAGAAAGAATTGGTTGGAGTATGCAGGAACCAGTAACTAGATTGATAAAAGGCTAGATCTATTTGCTTCAAAGGAAAGAAATATTGAAACCAAAGGTGAGCTGCACTTATTTGTCCTTGGCTACAGAATGAAACCAGAAAAGGTCATAAGCATGAGATGGTATTTGCTTACAGCACAGTAGAGTTTCAGCACTGGCCTTAGAGAAGGCTGAGGTAACACGGTCAAAAATTTGGCCACAAGTTTCTTGTAGCATAGCCTTGATGCTATGCTATGTGCCAACAAGATAAAGTAGTGTTTGGGAGCAGTTTGAATTTGATTTGTCATTATAACAATGTAGGTCAACATTATAATTGTCTCACCTGGTTATACAAATAAGCATGGACATATATATACCATTATAGGAGAGTTCCTTTAAGTGAGTTAACAGAAAGAAAATTCTGAGACAGACTTTACTACACTGAATTATAACAGGTAAAATTATAAATTATAACAGGTGTGAATGATACTTAGTTCTGAATTCACACCACAAGTAAAAATTGTACTTGCACAAAACACAAACCAGTCATTTCAAGCAATTGTCCCCATCAATCTGAACAAACAGGATGAAAGTCATGGACAAGACTTGGGAAAATCAGTCCAGAAATGGATAGAGATAATACCAATATTTAAAAACTTTTAGTTGGAATTTCTCACTCCTTTATGGTTAGATTTATTTATACTTTCAAGACTAATCTCTTGCAGGCTTGAGAACTGTGTCTTCTAGTGCTGAAGTTTGCTCTTATTTTACCAACAGCATCACGCAAATTTGTTGTATGATAAATACGTTGAATAAATTTTACTCATTATTTTTAAGTGTTTAATGGATAGTTACGCTCTTCTCTATTTAACCTCTTATAAGACTTGCCTAACAAGCTTTTCCTTAAAGATCCTGAAGTTTATAAATGAAAAAATACCAAGTGTTATTTAAAGTGAATAAACCATTTTCCTTCAGATAAATGTTCTTCATAGTTTTTCTCTTTTCTTTTTTTCCCCCTGGCTCACTAAAAATTTACTGTTGAATTCCTCTATTAGCCAGTTCTGCCTAAGTTAATGAAAAACTTTCTTTCCTGTTAAAAACCCTCAAACCTATATATGTTTCTGTATAGAGACATAGACATGCTTATATATTATTGCAGTCTCGCTGATATAAGTAAGGAAGGCTGATATCAACATGTGTTGCAGAGTAAAAGGAATACCCACTTCAATCCTAAAGCAGGAATTTAACAATGTATAACCTTGAATTAGTCCTCTTCACTAATACAAATTTAACCTGGCACTGGAGGGTGCACAACAAAACCAATTAAGCATTTCAGCTACACATACAACTCTCCCTCACAGGAGGACACAATTGGATTGATGATCTTCTAATACTTCCCAGTGAACAGCTACAGTTACATATCAAGGGTCAAACATTTTGAGTTCTGTGAAGCAGAACAATGAGAAATGCAGTCTTTTTTTCTTTTCCCCCACAGCAAAATGAAAATCAAGTATTTTTATCCTGACTACAACAATACCAAAGTCAGTAGTTATCTGGAGCTAAAACCAGCAAGAGTGAGTGGAGAATGGGGCTCTACTTGAGTAGGAACGTTGTAATTATTTTTGCTGCATGTTAAATATCTTTAATGTTCAGAGGTAAATACAGCATCCAGGGAGATAAGCAATCTATGGACACTATACTCTCTGATTTTGATATGGCGTTGCTGATATTGCCGTGTAACTCCTCGCTGGCAAGGTTCCCGGGGCTAACTGGCATTGCCTTTCCAAGGGGCTAGCAGAGCAGAGTGCTGGTGCTGTGGTTTTGTCACCACAGAAGTTCAGACCATTCTTGTAAACACTCTTGTGAACAGCTGTCACTCCCCTACTCAGAACATCCTCCTGGGGGAGAACCCAAAGGATTTCAGCGAGATCCTATATAACAGAAATCAGACTACGTGTGTAAGAGTGAAGAATCGTCCCGACATATTATTGATTAACACCTAGCAGACACACTATAAATGAGGTATAATTTATCAGGACATAGTGACAGTCTTTGCTTTCTCAAAGCTCATCTCCTATTCACTCTTTTAACTTCCTTGTGGCTAAAGTAATTTCTTGAGTTCATCTTCAGCCAAGTGTCATCTGTTCTCTCCTTTAATCGTTACCCTTCTTACTAATTAGTGAGGTTTAGCTTCCTCCTGTTACACACTTAATTAACTTCTCCACCTTTGGAAAAGCAATTTCCCCTGAACGAATTACTATCATGTCTGTTTCATACAATGAACTAGTTCTAAGTACAGTCTTCAAATGAAGCAATGCTGTTCAGAAAGGCATGGAAAGGTACAGAGGACTTTCTGAAAGTGAACTGAGGGATGGCAAGAATAACCATGCAGAGAAAAACCTCAATACGAAAAAAGCTTATTCAATGTACCAGCATTAGGTAGTACAGTAGATACAGACTGGCTAAGGTAAGAAAGAGATGAGGAATAGCTATTGTGTATGGCACATGCTATTCTCCAGCCTTCATACAGTCACTTCATAGACTTGTAATGTTTTTACCTGCATAATAACAGTGAGTGTAACTGAGCTCAAAGCTCCATTTGTCACCCTGCTCCCTTTGAACAGATATGCAGCAATAAAAACACTTCTGCTGAAAGCTGTACTTGATGGACAAGACAGAAAGAATGAGATGGAGACAGTAATAAATAAAGGTAAATGAAGTAGTCACAGCTTAAATGAATGGCAAACCACCGGTACGGAATAGAAGGTACTGCACTTCCTCTCCAATCTTTTATCCCCCTCTGAACTGCTGTCTATAAGGACACTATTAAATACTTGAGAACAACAGTAGCATGCAAAGGACAGATATCAAGTTATTTCTTCCTATTACTGGTTCCTTATAAGTGGTAAAAAAAGAAAATCAAGTGTGTTCTATTGATATGAATTTGCACAACTGCTTATGGACTCACAACGTCTAGCCTAGATTCAACTGCGATGAGCTGAAACTCCTACTTATTTGGAAAAAAAAACAGAGATGCATTTACGTGAGCTTCCTTTGTAGAACTATGCCCAGTTTCTCCATCAATGGCACCAAAAGCAAGAAGTCACCAAAATCACAGGATTTAAAGAGCACAAATGCCACAACTTTCATATAAGTTTGCCAGAAAGACACCAAATAACCCTACTGGTTAGTTATGCTATACGGGAAACACCTGTTTTGGTAAAAGAAATTATAGTAGTTTTCGAGAAGGTGGTGTAATTCTGAAGAATGCATAAAACCAGAACCTTTTGTCTTTGATTTCATCCCAGATAGGCTATGGATTTGCTTTGCATCACACTTGCTAGCCTCTTGCCTATGGCCTATTTAATACTAACAGTTTAGAGTTAGTGGAGAAATATGAATGGAATAATATCCCAATAACATTTATCTTCCTGACAGAGATTAGGAGCAAATAATGCATGCAAGACCTCCTCGGATGCACACATTAGACCATTATTATGTTTATTTTTCATTGTTAGCACTTGTCATTCAGATAATTTAGAAAATGATTGCTTCATAGCATTTAAATGTTCATTGTGAATACAGTATCAAAATGTTAAGTGCCTGAAAAAGATTTTTTTATTAGCACTAATCTGTTCCTTGTTTCTTATTCTTGCAGTTTTACATTTCTGGCCTGCTATGTTGGTCCAATATCCATTGTTCTCTAGCCACTTCTGAAAAGTAACTTGTGCAGTGAGTGATGCACATACACACAAAGTATTTATACGCGCAGACAGGTCCTGCCTTCTGGTACTTGGTCTTTTACACTATGCAAGTCACATACATAGTGCAATTACAACAGAGGAAATTTATGAAAAAGAAAATAGTGATGACTTAATTCTTTTCTTGGTCCTGCTACCTCTTTTCTCAACGTTCTCCAGAAAGACTCATCTAGGAGCCTTGTCTTGTGCTTTCTATCTGGGAAAATGTTTGTGATTTTGCCTACTCTCCTAATCTCTTCTGAAGGGTCTAGAGTCAAATAGCTTTTCTTGGCTTCATAAAACAAAATATAAGAGCAATGCAGCATTTTCCAATACTACTACATTAGGGCTTTTAATAACCAAGGCCTGAAAACACTTGAACATCAAAAGCAGTACCTGTTATACATCATGATCGATTCATACAGGAACTAAGGCAAACATTTAAACACCAACAGTTTAGTCTAAACAAGCACAGGAGCAGTATTTAAACTGTAGAAAGAGGTATAGTCTGTGCCATTTATGTTAAGGATGCTGGAAACTGAGTGGTGTAACTGGTGCTCATGGTGCTCACTCCCCTCTCCATCTCCTACCTGCAGAATAAGTTTTTCTTTAACTGGAAATCACAGTCTATAGGCATTTAGATCACCCCATGTCTCTACTGCTTTTGTCCTTTTTCCCTGAAACACTAAGGCCTGAGAAATGCTCTGTGACATCTTACATGAGACAAAAAAAGCCCCCAAAAAGACAAGTCAAGAAAAACACTACATTCAGATTTTCAGCCTCAATATATCTATGAATGCCACAATTTGAGATACTCATCAGAAAATTAGTTTGGATGTTTTGGAACAGAAATAGCAACAGCGAACATAAAAATAACAATTTTTCTATTCCTTCTCCTATGGTACAATATTCTGAAAGCCTGTGCGAACCCAGCAGGGAATAAGAGGTTGAGCTGGGGAGAGATATTAAGAAGATAACAGGAAGATGTTGCATGGCAGATGAAGATGAGGTACTGGTTAGCTTAGCTGCAAATAATTATATTCTAACAATTTTAATTAAGACAATTAAAATGTACCGATTTTAACAAATAGAAATTTAAAACAAAACCTTTTTTCTTCAACAGCCACTTCCTCCAATTCATGCTTTAGTTCATTCTTAACTTGACTAATTCACTAAATTATAAGCAGGGAGAAATTACTTCTGTAAAATCCTAACCCTGGAATAATTTTTCTGCTGGCAATGCCATTTGATCATTAACAATCTACATATTTAATGAAAATAGGAGGTAGAAGTTCTTCAGTTAAAGTAAATGTAAAAAATTAATAAACATGAATGCCCCATTACTCTATTCTCGCTAACATACTTAGCTCTTAAGGAAGAGGAAAAAAATGGGCCATTTAGGAAGATCTCATATTTCTTAAAAAAAAATAATAAATCAGAATTCAAGTAACTTTCTTTCTTTTTAATTAACAAGATACATTAGGATACTAAAGGTAGGAATCTGGAGTTTTAATTAATCACATTGAGTTTAGCTAATGATCTTTTATAACGCACCTCAGTTCCCAGAGTGTCCCATAGCAAGCAGGAGGACTATAATAAGATCCATATGGATCTTAAGATTACCACTGAAGTTGTTCCAGAATAGTATCAGGAACACAGATGGGATTTCTAGAAGATGTTGCAAAAGTCTTTCATTCTGCACGGATTCTGTAGGGAATTTCCTAGCTGCAAAGTTTATTCATTAGAACGTTGGTCAAATATTAAATACATTGATTTGTGAATGTCTCCTTCTCCCTCCCCTTCTGCAAACAAAAACATAAAGTGACGTGCTTTAACTCATGCAGTCATGTTACTTATTGCTAGCAAATATCCATACGAATATTGGTCATGAGAGCAGATTTTCTTATTTTCCAGGAACCATTTTTTACATGGCTGTGTACTTTTTCTCCTGTTTATTACTCCAGTACCTGGTAAAATTTAACTTTTCTACTCATGAAATATAAGCAGTGCAGTGGCAATAGACGTGATGGCAGCTATATAGCACAAAAATAGATCCAATAGAAAGGAAAACTCACCGACCTACCCACTGACAGAGAGCTATTTATCTGGTAAATGTTTTGTAATACTCTCTATATATCATAGCAAGCCAAACACTTCATTTGTCAAGATGCTGGAAAGTTTCCATTTAACATAAAAGAAAACAACAGTTATTCAAGAAGAACTTGTTAATAACAAGTTCCTTACTTTCCACTTAGCAGGAAAGACACACTATTGAAATTTAGACCCTCTTCTCGTATACTAATTGTACAACTGTAATTTTTTTTACAAATCATTTTGTATCACAGATCATGATGAGAAAATTGTACCAAATCAGGTGCAATGCATCAGAACAATGAAGAAGGTAAAAGAACCCCAAAAAAACCAAAACCCAAATGGATACCTGTGTGACTTGACTGAGACATAGGAGCTGCCTTTTCAAATTTATTATAATGTGCTTTGAGGACCGTTATTTGTAGGTCCCCTCTTCTTTGCTGCATGACTGAACATTCAAGAATGAGACCTTTAGACTCAAACATGACTTAACCTGATAAATTTCTAACTCAATTTACAGCAACGTCATGCATATGCTAAACCCCATCTAACATAAATATTTAATGAAGAAATAAACCTGCCAGAAGAATAAATTTACAGCACATTTAGTGTACAGCATTTTAGAGGTGTCTGCCGAGTAGGTTTTGCTGTCGAGACAAGGTTTTAAACTGCCAATAGTTTAAAAGTAGTAATTTTTCATTGCATTTCATTCGTAAGCTCTGCTCCTTTTAAGAGACTCCAGGCTGTCAAGGTTAATTGAACCCTCAGGGCCCTCGAAATGACTGTACTCATTGGGGCTATGCAGGCTCTGGGCTCAGCTCCCTGATTCTTTTGCTCTAAATCTTGTCTCGAATGATCTTTTTCATAAAGACAATTTCAACTTTAATCTCAACAATGATGATCTGCTGATCTAATTCTCTGCTTTAGAGCTGTATCCATCTGCCCAGGCTAAAATGTCTGTCTTTCTGGCATTTCGTGATCAGCTTAAAACACCACATTCAAAGCATAAGGAGAGGAAGAACAGAATCCTAGAATTTTCTTTTTGTCTAGACAGGATGGTCTGCACCCATGGATGATGCACTCATTGGAATTCTATATCCAGACTTTTTGAACTACCCTGCTTTCTGCCATCAAACAGTTTTTAAGTCCTGGCTCTCCCAACAGCCTCAGAAGTTTTTCACAGAGCTGCTGGCACATCTGCCTAACTTCCAAGTCTCTGGGTACACTCATGACCACTCTCTGGCTGCTTCTTTCTTCCCAGAACTTGTCACGGGGGCAGACCAGCAAAATCACCATATTCTTAGTTCAGGATTTAAGTTCACTGCTTTTCCATCGGCCAATCACAGAGGAATTTTTCCCTGTTTTGAAGCCTGTGATCAGGCAACTCGCCAGGTTCACTAACGCCAAGTCTTTTTATTGAGAGGTTGGAAAAAGCATCAAGGAAAAAAAGATCACAAGAATGAGTTTTGTTTGCATTTACTCTCATCTAATTTTATGCTTCACTACAAATAAAATTAGCTAAATTTCCCTATAAATTAGTCCAACACCTTTAAACCAGTTTTATTCTCCTAGCAAGTGCAGGTGTTTTCATGGTATTTAGAGGACTTACTTTCCTTTAGAAAACCTGACTCTAAGAAACCTTTAGCTTTCCTTGTGAAACACAACTTTTTAAAAACTTAACTCATCGAGTTTTCTTTTGGAAATGTAATTCTAGTGAAGTGAACAAATGTCTATTTTGGCTTTCTTTTTTTTGTTCTGAAAGTAACAAACACAGAGTATTGGACTACTTTTCAGAATAAATTCCACAAGCTGATGAATTGTATCCAACAGTTTCTTTTTTTTTCAGGTCCAGGGTATTCAGTTTCCCAACACAGGATGATTGCTGAGGGCAATTTTTCTCCCAGAATACTTTTTTTGCAAATAAAATCAAATGAATTCAACTTTAGAAAGAGTCACAGCCTGAAAATTATAGCTTGAAAGTTAAACTGAAAAAGGGAAAAATAAAAAGCATGAAACAGTCATTAAGATTCTTTCTAGTGACATAAGTGAGCTCAAGTAGGAGTCTAAAGCAGCAATCACTCTAAAACTTAAATTAACCACTCACTATTATTCCCATGAAATTAAAATATTACGAGCAGCTTCTCAATTAGAAAAGTCAAGACAAGTGCTTTATCAAATTGTGTTAAAAATCATTGAAACCACCCAAGAGAAGAAAATTCTAGGACTGATTTCCTTGCACTTAGATATTTAAGTTTTTCAACAGTCTACAGAAAACTTTAATTTACATGATATTTGAGACTCAGGTAACGGTATAATAGATGGATTGATGCAGACATACATTGGCCAGTTTGGTAAGAAAGTTAAAGCAAACCTCAGTAGTAAAAATATATACAATTCATGCCACATAATGAATGATGCCAGCTTGTATCCATCATGTCCATGTGTTCTGTGTGATGTAAGGTGGTAACACGGCTGGTGAGACCTGACACTGTATAAGATATTGGATTGAGAACACAAACGTAAATGAAATGGACTAAGTAGCATCTTTGTACCATTTTATATTACAAACAGGAGATGTGCTACTACCAATTTGCCTTAATGCTTTTAATCATTATTATATTATTAGTGCTTTATAATCCTTGCACAAGTTACTGAGTTCCTTAATTGTGTAAGAGTAATTTTCTTATTTCTTAGAATATCCATTGCCTTGGGTCCACTTTTCCCTGAGGTAGTCCATGCCTCCCAAGAGATTAGATATGTTTTTAGAAATGTCATCCATACAAAGTGTCCCAGATCCAGTATTTCACTAGTTTGTTCAAATGCACATACTCTTTTAATCTCTTTTCTTACACTAAGAAAAATTTCAACTAGAGCTGACAGCAATGTATTCCTGATAAAAGTAATCCTTTCCTTTTCCCTGAGGAAGTAGTCACTGGAACTAAGTAGGATATTTATTTTCACACAGGGTGCAGGAAGGTATCAGCATTTCTGTTTATAAAGCAGTATCTTCTACTCTGCTCTGTGTCAGGATGGGAATGCTAAACGGCATCTCAATTACTAAACCTCACTATGGAAAATTCATGCAGCCTTCTGCATCCAGAAAGGCTGTAATAATTAACTTCTCAATAAAGCTGTAATTAATTATTGACAATTTAATGTCCCTACTTTTAACCTTAAATAACAGGCAGGAATTACTGGCTGTCATCTCTTCTTTAGCACTGCCAGGTGCAGCACATGTGCTTTCAATCAGGTCATCCCAACTACATCAGCCACTTACACTCTCCATTCACACTGTAGCTGCATCTTTCCCTGTAGAATACAGATGGATTCTTCATTTGAATAATTTATGTCTGAGTTTCAGAACAGACACTCATCATTTAGCAAAATGAGCTACTGAACGGACATTAGAAGTGGATCATTGCTAGCATTTTACACAAAAACACGTTTCTCTGCTACTTTGAAAAAACAGAACTGTGCTATCCGATATTAAATAGTAACCACTAAATTAGATGCTCATCTGTGCTCTCTTCTAAGCTTTTCCTCTACAGCCACTTTGTGTTTTGAGCATGTCTATTAAGTTATAAGGTGTCTGCTGTTGTAGATAGCTGTTAAACAGTTCATAGGGATCTAGTGCACTTTGTCCAGCAGCGTAACTGCATTCTGCCTAATAAAATCCTCCTACATTGAGTGATGATGGTTTAGTGTTCGATAGGAATGGTTGGACTCGATGATCCGGTGGGTCTCTTCCAACCTGGTTATTCTATGATTCTATGATTGTCTCTTCTTCCATACTTCTCTAACACTGGATTCATAGTTTATACATATAGTTACATATTTCACAGCGTACAGAAGAAAGCCCATATAGCTTTACCATCTAAATTGCTTTTATGTCAGGATATCACATGTCTACGTCTGAGAATCAAATTTTTAAGTTATAATTCCTTTGTTTATCACTAGATGGCATGCGCCCAACTTGTTGGTGAACTTCCGGTTAGAATTTATGATTTATGCAGATAAGATACATACAAAGACTATTCTGCAGGTAAAGATGACTAGGAGAGTTAACACATGGCTTTGAAAGCTTCTAATTATTAGCCTATTCAATTTCACATTTAGAAGAAATGGTTTCAAAACAGACATGAAAACAATGATGTCCAAAACAAGAAAGAGCTCTCATTATTTAAATCCAGCTGCAAAAAAAAAAAAAGAAAAAGAAAAAAAAATTATAGGATGTCTCGAAGAGCTGCAATTTGCTTAGAATTTCCAAGCCAGCTTTCTTGGCCTGATTGTGTATATGTGTCTGAAGTATTTTAAGTGGTTGAAATACAGAATGATTCAAGGCTTCACAAACTAACATGCTGTTTTATCTTTATTTTGGGAAATACATTTGATCTGCTGAAAGCCTTGTTTAGATGTAAAGGGTTATACTCACTATTTATTTTTTTTTATATTCTGTCTTTCAAATAGAAGGAGAAGTATGCAAGTGAAGACTTGCATTTAGTCAGATCTGGGTCTAGAACAGAAAAAAATACTTGGGGCTCAGTATAACTAAGTTACTGCAGATCATCTGTGCTCAGAAACGCTTGATTAGCCCCCAGTGTTTTTGCTTGACAAACAAGCCTTTTAAATATACAATACATTGTACGATGAACCTCTAGTAATAGGCACATATTCTTCTGAAACGAGTGTTCAACAGTTTGTTTCCGGCTAGTTTTCTCTAAATGTTTATAGCTAGTTTAAAAGACCACCTACACCAGCTGGTAAAGAGAGGCAGGCTGACTCTCATGTTAGAAAAAGACCACACATAACATACAGCCTCACGATCCCAGTGTGGTCTTTGAGTATTAGTTTATCCACATCAGCCCTAGCAAACAACAGCGAGCGTTAAGGTTTTCCACCAGACTTAAACTTTGCTATTTGGATTGGAGTTTTCACATTAACCTTCATGCAATGTGCATCAGTGCATGAAAGTTTCCATGTGGTGAGCTGACAGCTACACAAGCCAAAAATCTCTCTTTCCTTGCAGTTTGACACCAGTAGAACCACAGGACAGAATTTTCATTTTTCTCATGCACAGCTTGAATCAGCTGCAGTACAAGTACAATAACCATACAGTGGTCACACTGAAAAAACCTGGTTGGAGACCTACTGGTGCCTGCAGCACTTGGCACGTTTTGGTCAGAGGGAGATGAGAGGTAGAAAGATTCTCCTGTCTTGAATGCTTACGTGTGACTGTTGTACAGCACGTTGCACGGCACGGCTCTGCTGAGGCAGTGTGACGGGACACATCTTTTGAGAAGCTGTTACAGATTCCTCAGAGGGCATGTTGCCGAGATTTCTTTATTGAAGTCACAAGTTTCCTTTTGCTTGCACATATTTCCTAACACTTCCTGAAGTTTGTCACCTTCAGGCTTTCAGTGAACTCCTATTAAAATGAATTTGGCATCTTGTGCCTTTGATTTAATTCTATTTTTTTTTCTCATGGGCATCTAGAATTAAACAGTATGACATGCTAAATAGAAAAAAAAGAAGTTGCCTCTTTACAATCTACCCAATCCTCCTCCCAAACATCTAACATGTAACAGAGCAGCTTTTCAGTGTTTACAGAACACCCTACAATAAAAAAAAAAAAATAGTATATTTCTAGAACAAAGCTCTAGGGTTTTTTTTTAAGTAAACTTAACTTTTGTGAATTTTCTTACAGCTACAAGCCTTAAGTCTCTGAAATATAGCTTCATGAAGGCGTTTTAGAGCTCCCAGTTCCAACTTCCAAAAGGGAATTACAACAAAATAACATAAAAATCAGATGAGCCTGAAGCTCTCACCTCTGATTACACCCTCACTTCTTAACAAAGAGCTTTATTAATGCACGAAGAAATCAATAGATTATGAACTGCTCAGGTACGGTTACACAGTACCTTGGATTGGAATTCCTCAGTGAGATGTTCAGATACAAACAGTCCCTTCATTGACTCTTTATATTCTGCTCAGCATAAAAACCTCTAGCCTACCTAGGTTTATGATCCAATATACACACCCACTTACCCGCGACAGCATCCTTGCTGAAACTTAAGCACATCCCTTTCTAGACAGGCGCCTGGGTCGCTGTCCCTGGGGTGTCACTATATCCCTCCCAAAGATGCACAGTATCTCTTCCCCTTAGAAAGTCAGACTCTTCTCATTCCCAGAAAACTCTAGTTCACTCTTTACAACGGGAAGCGCCTACATCAGTCTTGTTCATCTCATGTCAGTTTCCTCTTTTTCAGTAATTCTTGCTCATTTTTAAATGCAGAATTTCATTTATATGTGACTGAAAAAGCAGGTTTTTCAGTCTTTCATACTTTCTTACATGATGTGCAGTAGTTTCCTATATTAATCCCTCACATTACTTAAAGGGCTTGGGGTAGCTTCTGTAACAAAAAAAAAAAAATGCCCTTCAAACAGAGGCTATATAGTTTCCACACTACCGCTTTCCTAAGATGAACATACGTATGCAAAGACATTTGGAATACACATACATGAAAGCAGCCCATGCCACTTTCCATCCTCAACTGTAATGTACTGTTATTCAAAAAAGTTAAATCTATAAAAGAAAATCCTATACCATTTAATCCCCTTCCCCCAAGTATTTACTTTCATGAAAAAGTAGTTACTTTCAAGTGAAACAGCATGTCTGCGCACACTCAACACTGAATTCAAGCAGAAATTTTATTATCAAGCAATGAACTCACGCGCCGTTTAGTGCCATTAATGCATGACGAGAATCAGGCAATCATGGAGCTCCAATATAAGGAAAAGATTACACACACAGGAATCACAGAGTGTTAGAGTGTGCCAGTCTGCGTGCCTTATGAAGAGGCTTTTGTATTTCTCATATTAAATGAAAGGGGGAAGGTAGAGATCAGGCACAGAACAGTGGCCAGACATGCATTGTATCTGATAGCTTCGGGCCTTCACAGCCTGCTGCGGAGGGGCTGCAGATCGCTACTCAGGGTATTAAACGTTAGACAACACTCAGCAATGCTACTTACAAGAGTTCACTGGCACTTCCCACAGCCACCTTTGGAAGCCCTTGAAATCCAGCCCAGTCACTTAGCTCTGTGTTACTGCAAAGGATTTTGCTCGTGCACCACATGTGGTTGTACACCCTTTTCCGATTTTTTAAAAAAAGTAAATTTCTCAAGGGAAAGCATGGGAACAAATTTCTTATCCAAGCTTTTATGAGGAGAGGTGAACTGATCTAGCCATACAAAACAGTTTGTGTGTGGTAGACAGAGAGAGAATGCAAAACACTAGCAGCTAATTAGACTTACACTGTACTGCTTTTTTATCTAAGAAAATTTACCCTCAGGCAAATCATCCACTGTAGTCTCTTTCACTCTAAGTATCAGTTGGCAAGAGTGGACACTTAAATGTAGTTGTGAACGGTCAGTAACAGGGGAAAAAAAAAGCATTTTAGATAGGTTGGGATTATTTTTTAATTACACTCATATATAATAGATCACTGGGGATCTAAACAGTGACAAAACGTCCTGTTTCTGGCTGGGATAGTTCTGTTTGATTAACTACCAGAATGGTGGGCCTGGACCCATCAGGAGATTTAGAACAGCAGATTCTCCTAATCTTTGCCTTGGCATCTACTAACAGCTAGATATTTACAGTTCCAGAGGACTCCAGGGAACAGCAATGTGATCTTGTTACTCTCTCTCTCCAAACTATTTATACAACCATAGAACTCTCCTTAATTATCACATAACTGCCAGTCTGCCAATACCCCCAGCAGAGGTCAATGTTTTAAGAGCAGTAGAACATTAAACATCAAAAGTAAAAATATATTAATATGAAATGTAATTAAATTACAACAGTTTTGAACCATTTCTTTGAGCAGACTAGCTACGCAGAAGAAATTAAGAAAAGTTAAAGGTCAAAACAAAAATCTACAGAAGAGACGTGCCCTTTTCATTAATAAGTAAAATAAATACCGTGAGAATGACTTTCTTAAGTTTTATGGCTCTCAATACTTTAAAACTGGTTTCTCATTTACCTGACACACAAAAGCTTCAACACCAATAAACATTCAAAACCCACGTATTCATTTTGTGCAAGCCTACAGAATGACATAGTTATGTTCATGTTAGAGGATGCACACAAAGGATACTCAATTCTAGCAAATTCAGATGCAAAGTCTAAAGGCCAATGGCTACCTGACGCCAAGAAACATGATTCCAAGAGAGATGACATGTGAAAGCACAAGAAAACTGGCTTTTAGTTTCAGTAGTGCAGATGAATCAGAGCCTACATTAGCTTCTCTTAATAAGTCATTATTATAGGTAAAGCATCTGCATTTACATCCTTGAAACTCCTGTCTCCATTATTTTAATGAGTCAGAAGGAACAGCATTTCACACAAAGAACTTTTAATCAAAATTAGGCTCATTCACGGATATCAAAATGCTGTTCCATGCTCACGCTATGTCATACACAAACTGTGGAGTTCGGTTTTAACCTGGACTACCTGCACAATTTAAAACCTGCTGGTATTATTTTCTGGTTTTCGCTGAGGGAATCTATATAATGAGGTGAAAGTAATAAAAAGGTTTAGAGGAAACAAACATCAGGAGATGTATTCACCACCATTATGAACAGAGGTGCACATCAACTTGTTCCTGTGACTGAGCTAGGAGTGAAATCCAATTTGCCCAGATTTCATTGTGCAAAACAGGTGAAAAGGAAACAAATTTGTTCTACAGTAAATCAATTTTTTCATGCTGGAAGAAAATCAAATTCAGAGTCAAAACCAAGATTCAAAAAGTCTACACAGAACTAATGAAAACTAGGCAGACAAAATGAAAATAAAGCACTGACTTATTTTGTTGTCACATCTTTTAAAGCTCATCCTCTTCTGCAGGTCACAAAAAAAAAAAAAAAGGCACTATCCTTTGCATGCTACCAGTAGCTTTTTCTTTTTTAAGT
The DNA here is from genome assembly GCF_032191515.1 of Phaenicophaeus curvirostris. Taxonomy (NCBI): domain Eukaryota; kingdom Metazoa; phylum Chordata; class Aves; order Cuculiformes; family Cuculidae; genus Phaenicophaeus; species Phaenicophaeus curvirostris. The sequence continues at coordinate 18,180,193 of NC_091404.1, read as the reverse complement.
GTTCGTTGTGCCTTGCAAACCTAATGAATTAAGTTTATAAAGGTTAATTAGTTTTCTCCTATAATTCTACTAGAATGCAACAGTATTGGCTCTCAAACAAATAAAGACATATCCATCCAATTATTACTGTATATGCAATTCAGTGGAATACTCCAAATATCTCTGTTCTTTTCCTTGGCATGCAGACAGGCTAGAACACTAACTACTTATTGCACAACTGCTCCAATGCCAGGGTTATTCCAGAAACAATCTATGCAAGACAAAATCTGATTTACAAAAAGGACTAATCAGCTAGGCTCTGTGCTGCTTGGAAATGCTACAAAAACTTCAGATGCTACACTTTGGTCTATGGGATTTACATTTCTTTGACCTTGTACAATATACTACATACATGTTATAACAAATTAAAGAACTACAGAACTATTCCTTATTTAAGCTGAGTGACTATGAGTAGAAATTTTACTCTTGCAACCCAAGAATAATCGGAAGAATGGTGGAATAAACTTCTCTGAAGCAAAGCCACAACACAATGATATTACCAAGACTAGAGGTGAAGTTAATAGCATTACTTGATAGCATTAGTCATTCAGGAAATGTTGAGTTATCACACTAATCTCTGTTTTGGAAGATGATATTTTCTGTCTTAATAGAACAGAATGGGAACTCTAACTGTGACTGGGTATATTTTCTAGAGATGTCAATGGTACGCAGAAGTATAGAAAAAATAGAGCAAAAACTGCTTGATGCAGTGGACAAATTACATGATTGATTTTTTTTTTTTTTTTGTATCTCTAAATATAAACATAACCAAGCCAAGCACTTTCAAAAAAAGAATTCTTTAAAATGTTAATTTTGTTTACCAGCAGAGAAATGTTTCTTTGAAAAAGATGATGTCTCTAAATAGGTATCTTTATCTCTCATACCATAGTAGGTTTCTATTCAATTGTGTAGATAATATTTTTTGTGCAGTTCTACTAGCTGCATATACCTTACCCTTAAACACCAGGGTAAACTATATTCTCCCCATGACATACATGTATTGCTCCAGCTGATGTGAATAGGACATGGTTTTTATCAAGGGAAGACCTTGCAGAAATAAGGTTAAGAGATTAGAAATATTAATACCAAGCTATAGAAAAATGGAAAATATACTTGGCAGGTATGAGACTACCTAGAAATTGTCTGCAAGATGAACAGCAGAAAGAGATATTTTCCCATTAAGTTATTTTCTTGAAGGGAAGTTAAAGTAAAGAAAGGAAATAACAGTCCAGTTTCTATGCTGGTTTAGTACCATGAACTAAGTATACTGTATCTTTTTACATAAATGCAGAATGTGCATCTGAAGCTACAGTTGCTCTGTTAGTTGCTCTTTTTAAAGAAATTCCAAATCAGAAGAGCAGCTGCCTCTCATGTTTCTTAGTATTGCTTAATGTTCTATTCTTATTTCCAGCCCCATAGGCTCTAAAATGGGTAGTATCTTTTGGTAGTATCAAACAAGTCAGGGTAAATAATACAGAGTTCTATCACGATCAGAAGAGGTTTTACGCTGTAACATATAAGCTGCATAGAGCTGCATATAGAGTTACTTGGCATGGCGTGCAAATAATCTGTTCCATTACTGCAGAAATACCTTAAGCAAAACTGTAAAAGTAATGCAGTGATTCATATAGCACATTACTGCTAAAACAAAAATATTAGACAACTGTGTCTGCTAAACACGATTTCCTAATTTATTGGGAATGGTTTCTTTCTCAGAGGCTCCTATTAAAAATTGTCCATATTGGTTTTGGTCTCTAACATTAAGTCATCCTCTTGATATGGACAGTGCTGTGATTTTTCGATTACATTTTTAAATTATCATAATAATATCTAAAATTATGATCACAATAGTTTTCAGCCAGCTCAAGAGTCAGTAAAAAATGCATGTTCTTATAAGTACAGCCTGTGTTCCAGATATTCCACTCAATAATTATACCATCACAATTTAAATAAATATTAATATAGTTTTTACTGTGATGTGCGCAATATAGAGAGTCACTTATCTGGATACTGCACGAAATTCCTTTTATATCCTGGCACTTTCGCATAGGTGCAATCAAAACATACCTAAATGTTTGTTTTAAGTAAAGAAATAAAGAAGTAATTAGGAGCTTACCTAAGAGTTTTGTTCTATAGCCCTTCTCTTTCTATGTCATAATTCAGAACAAAATATATCAAGTAACAACTGCTAATTTTAGTGCATCATATTGTATATTCCCATGACTTACAGAAATACAACATACAGCTGTGTTCCGCACTGCTTTTAGATTTCAGTATATAAAAGCTGAAGTCTTATTTTTTTTTATTTACTGGGAAAATAAGTTTTGCAGTTTACATTTATGAAATAAAATTCCATCCACTGCAATCAGTAATTTGCACAGTATCTCTGCTAACACAGAATCTAGCTCACATAGCAATGATTAGAAATGAAAGTCTGGGGCTGTAAAGCTTATCTCTGAAAAAGCACAGAAAAAAAAGAGAAATAAAAATCTCAAGACACTGATGTGCAGTTGCCAAAAAATGATAGTGCAAAACCAGAGTCTATCATGATAACAAACTTAGTAATAGTGCTGTGGTTTAGTCAAGAAGGCAACTTTAAACTGCTCACTTCAAATTCAAGCACTTAATATTATTCCCAACTCATAAAAGCTCAAGCTCACTAAATCTGTAAAAGGACTTCGATGGCAACAGGGTTTATGTTTTGTTTGCCTTATGCAGAGTTGGCAATAGACATTTGTGTAAGAACTTTCCATCAATATGGACAGAGTTCAGACAAACATGAAAATGTCTCTGTTATGAGCAGAGACTGAGTTTTGCCTTAGTCATATATGGGGTTTTCTTTCCTGTCAGGCCATGGGAATAGAGGAATATCAGTATTGTAGTTATACTAAACAATATAAGCATCCTTCCGCAAGACCCTGAATTAAATACTCAGATACTAAATTCAGATTAGGTTAATACTAATCTTTACAGAATTTCTCACAAATAACTACTTTTGCTTCCTTTCATTTACAGTGGGATGAAATAAAGAACTGCAGCATATTTATACATGGGCATCACAGAGAGGTGTGTAAAATTGCAGGCTATAAGATTAGCTCATATGCAGATTTCAGCCCCTTTCCATGTTTTCCATTTAATGCCTTGTAAGAATGCTGATTGGGATTTGCATGACTTCAGTGTGATGATACATTTGTTTTTCTAATTCTCTATTGACAGTATATTGACAAGACACTGCTACAGTACATATGATCATATACTACATTGTAATATAATCTGTAATTGGATTTGCTGTACTTAGAACCAATAGCAATTTAGCCATGGATTTGAGTTTTAATTGCTTTCGTTGAGTAATTTCCATCATATTGACAATTTGAGCTGTCTTAGTCTACTCATGTTGTTCTATAATACAATTTTAGTCTTTATTGACATAAATACCCTATAACCAATTTAGCTAGCCATTAGGTATATTTAAGCCTTATTCAAATTTAACGATCTAAAAAACCAGGCAAAATCTTGAATCAGTAACTAAGCAATAAGCACAGCAGACAAAATACCTCAATATGGTGCCATTTTGTGTGATTTTTGCAGTTTCTAAAGCCATAAGGTATACTAATTGTCATATGAATTACAGCAGCATGGACTTTCATGATGGATATACACGAAATACTACCCTACCTGACCAAAGCTCATTTTAAGGCCTGCAGGATCTAGATTTGAGTTCCCGAGCTCATGACAAAAACGTGAATCTGGAAGGTCTGAGACTGGCACTGTGAGCCCTCACTCTTGCCTGCTCACCTGTTATTGCCATGGATGGAGAGAGAATACTGGGGTCTAGGTTTGCCTAGTTCTTATGTTGCTCTGCATGAACAGCAAAAACATTCATTCATTAGAGAAAGAATGTGGGAAGTGAATGGGAAAAACATGGGGGTGATATGAAGAAGAAAACAGTCAGAAAAGTTATTTTGCCTTTACTCATGAATTACAAAGGAGAAAAAAACAATTCTGCAGTTAAAGTATTTGATTAGTTCTAATAACCACACAGTAGCTAATCCGAAAAGCAGAACCTGTTTACAAACCTCCTTAAAACCGGGGGCCTTTCAGATCCGGGTTTTGTTTGGGATATAGCTCTATGTACGATGAATCAATAATTCAACTTTGTAAACACAGAATCCTTAATGCTCATCATTGCCTGACAAACAAAACGGTGTCTAACCCAATCATCTCGTCTCAGATATGCAAAGCATCAAGGAAAAATAAGAAAGTACAAGATTGCCTTCTGTGCTCAGCAGGCATGGGAGGAAGGCAGCCAGTGGCTGGAGAGGTGCTATAAAACTGAGGAGAGACAGCTGGGGTTTTTGGGGGGTTGTTTTTGTTTTAAAGGATCAAAGCACCACAGTAAAGCTGGAAAGACTTGTAAAAGATTATCCAGCTCGACTAGGCAGCATCATTGACATTCAAAGCTTTCTGCCAAGTGCCCAACTTGTTCATAAAGACCTTGGCTGACAAAACCAGAAAATATGCCAGTGAACGAAGTGGGGCTATTCTGTCCCTCTCTTCTTAGCCTTAGACCATTTTAACATCATTCCTTTTTAAATCCAATCACTCACTTGTATGCTTTTTGCTTTTAGCCATTCAGATTATGCCAGTTAGCAACACCGAGGAACCTGGTTTCTATAACTCAATTCTTTTGGCTCTTGTGTCAACCTGAGACTCCAAAGACCACCGTTAGTATGTCTCACTAGTGTTGCAACCAACATGACCTGTAGCAAAGTATTTCTATTGTTTTCTGTTTCCTATGAAGTCTGCAAAGCTACTGCATTTTAATACGGTCTTCAGACATATTCCTAGAGGGCACAGAGAGATACATCTGGTGGGAATCTCAGCACATTATTCCACGGACACAGTAAGCATCAGATTTGAACACAGTTGTTATCAGAGGAAAAATAATGCATTCCTTTACATCTTATTTTTACAAACTGGCTGCCTGAGAAAATCTACGGCCAACGTATGCTTAACCAAATCTGTTTCTTAAGTTCTTCTGTTTTATTTTCTAAGACATTGTTCCAGAAAATCCATTCTTTGCTTTCAATGGGTAGTGACAATACACAGAATGAAATGTTAGGAACTGCTAGCTCATAACATTTGGCACCTGAATATAATGAGATTGGAAAACAGGACTGAAGTGTTAAAACAAAAGTCTTATGGTAGTTTAATTATTAAAGAAAAATATTTTTTCTTATGTGTATAAGAAAGCAATCCAGGGAGCAAGCAGGCAGGCAGGCAGAAGTAGACAATACTTCTGAAAATAATGTAGGATTAACTACCTTAAATTTGCTAAAAGACATTTTCTCAGAAAAATCCAGAGTAGGCTGATAGGAATCATTCCTCTAGCCTCAGATATTAATAAAAAAGCCTAACTGCTACTCCAGTAACTGTTTTATAAAGACATAAATGCCTGCAGAACTTATAAGAAATATATTTTTATATATTTATCTTTCTGACTCTATTAGCAAGGTCTTTTACAGCTTTCAGCAAAACGCTAATGCGTGCATATTAATCTTCTCCACAAGTTTATCTGCTAGACATTCATAGAAATACGTCTTTGATAGTATTACTATATCTGATGCATGCAAGAAGCAAACAAGCAGTAAACCTACTTAAACTGAAAGCATAGACACCCCACCTCCCACTGCCAACCCAAATGTATCCTTTTTTTCTCCTTAAACACATCAAAACACAACTTGCCTTCTTCTAACTAGCTCCAACACATCCCAGCAAACACTTCTTGCCATGAAGCAATCTCATTTTTCCAGCCATGTGACAAATTCTTTAGAGCATTATCTAATCAAGATAAACAAACATCTGCCATGAGCTAGCCCCCATCTGATAACAAACTTCCAACGATAAGGCTACAATCAATTCTCATCAAATCTTCCTCTAAGGTGATTTCCAGATGCTGTGACATATCACCACAGAGTGTAATCACGCTGACTTTGAAAACTTCGTCTAAACTGTTGGTCACCAATCCTTATGTTCCAATGTTATTAAACACTCAAATTTTGATTTTGTATTCTTTGTTTTATTCTCTGTTCAAAATTAAATCACTTTGTTTTGCAGTCAGAATTTTCTATACACCACAGAAATATTCTCTACAATGATTTTCTAAGTAATGTTCTATAAAGAAAAAGTTTTATAAAGAAAATATAAATCCCTGTTGAGATGTTTCTCCTATAGACCATTTACTGTGTAGGACACTAAACGTTAGACCAAAATCTTCAAGAAGAATTGCAAGCTCAAAAGATGATTTAACTGCAGTCAGAAAATTAGAAATAACTTAGTACAGAGTTGAAGAAGAAGAGAAAGCTGTTTATACTAGAAACTAGAATGAAATACTTCTTTCCTTACACCACTTCGCCAATACGTATGATATATACTCCTGCCATTGCAAAGGTCCAGCACCAGAAATAAAATCTGCTTATGATTTATACCTAAATTGAAAAGCTCAACATGTACTGAAGCTCCCATACGTATATAATTTTCTTCTTCATTAAAGGATAACAAAATTGTTACTATGAAATTCAGAAATAATCTGCATTTTGATAGCAGAGGCTTGATTAAGAGATACTTCTGAAAATAATGCACACTGTTCCAGCTTCTGGTATCTGATATAATGCAACTACAATGTATAAGCATCATTCTGTCTCTGTCTATGAAGGAGAGAGGTTTTAGAACAAAATACCACAACTGTTAACTGTAGAGCACTTCCTTTAAGGTAGTGCAGAAACTCAGGATATAAATGGAAATCTGAATTTTCTTACCAGGTGGACTATTCAGACTAAAAATCAGGTAGCTGCATTTTGTAACACAGCATTTGTTCTGACATGAGGCAAGTAACCTCAGCACGCAAGTTTTAACTATTTTGCTTAGATGACCCTTTAAAAACAAACCCATCTTTTATTAACCAAACATCATTGGTATTTAATCGTAAGTCTATAGTAGCAAACTCACTTTCTGAGTTGAAATCTTCCACAGCCATCAAGAAAAAAATCACGTACATAATCATACCTGTCTACATAAATAACTTCAGAACATAATATAGATTCCTCTCACCAAAAAATACAGTTATTGACATTGTAAAGCAGATACAGACCTCAAGTATGAGTCTCATCTTCCTTTCCTTCCTAAAACCACCAGGCCAGAAGCTGTTTTAAGAGTTCTCACCTACACTACTTAATGGTAGTGTAATAAATGTAATGAATGGTGAATGAGCTTTTATTCTTAAAAGGAAACACATGTTTTACCACTTGACCTGAGGGAAGTTACTAAATAGAAGGTGAATATACATGACTGACAATTTCAGATTATGTTACAAGGGCTGTTTGAAAGACAGTGTGGAAGATGAAATGTGTGTATTACTCCAGACTTTAAACACTAAAAAGTGAGGAAAAAAAAAAAAGACAGTTAAGCCTAATTAAACCTATTAATCACCGTCAGCCTGCTCCTATGGAGTTCAGTGCTAGCTTTGCATCAATTTCTATAGAAATCCACGGGAGCGGGTTATCTTTACAATTTTGCAGTTCAGGAACTTACTGTAAAAATTTCCCTGTTTGAATAGTTTCTGAGTCACTCATTTGATTGTTCCTTAAACACTATACTGATGAATAAACAGGAATGATAGTTAACTTGTTAAGAAAATAATGACACCTAATGAAAACTAAGTAGTTTTCATATTCTGACTATGGCTCTAGTGTATTGAGAAAAACCTCAAGACATTTTATATATGCACACATTGCTTTACAATTGCACAGTTTAATGAATTCATTTCTAAAATAAAACAGGATAACTTAAACTGAGTTATACAAAAAAAAAAAAAAGCAATAAATCTGAAATCAAATAGCAGTCTAAGTTTCATGACACGGCTACTCTATTCAGTCACTGAAAACACTCTTACTGAAAAAGACCCAGTAAGACATTGTCTTGTGGTTGACTAAACTGCAAAGAAAAGATCTGGGCCCAAATACTCACCTTGTTTCTTGAGAGCAGGGAACAATAACAAGCCAAAAGCCACGAACGCTGTTCTCTCTGCAATACACATATCCTTTTGCCATTTGCATTCATGGAAATTGTATGGTCACACAGAGGGAAAAATTGCAATTCTGAGGAGCTAATCTGAAAGACAGCAACATTATTTAAACTGTAGCACCAAGAATAATCTGCATCCAAAAAGACAATGAAAAGTAAATAAGTAACTATACTATGTTCTAAAATATCAAAATCTCTGTGTATGTGACCATCACTTAAAACCTGTGTGAGTTTACTGATAAGAACCTGGCTTTCTGACTTTGCTACTTCACAGGCCTCATAATCTGAACGTTTCAGCAGTCTTTAGGAGAGGACAGAGTCAGCAGGTCTCCAGCCTCATCCAATATACATTCTGGCAGGCTAAAATCAATACGCTAAGATTTGTTTGCCAGCTTCTTTATCCTCATTCCCTTTTGCTGCTGACTCTGGCCTCTCCCTGAAGTCTCCTGCACCTGTTACTGTCTGAAAAATTTGTACTCCTCCAGTTTACAAATTACTTAAACCACTCCAATAAAATGAAGGGAAGAAGTTCTCCTTTCTGGCCATCCTAGAAACAAGGCCTCGTATGCACGGAGCATCTTGGCAAAAGCGCTTGGAGGGGTTTTACAGCTACATCTGCTCCATCTGTTCTTACTACGCTGACAGCAGCCTCAGCCAAAAAGATGGCAGCTCAGTATCCAACTTGCCAGTGTAACTGTGTGATTAGTTTGATCAGGCTTCAATAGGTAAATTCTGGAATTTTTACATTGCAATTTTGCTATAACCATTTTTCATATCCCTCCCTCCCCCAAGAAAATACACATGTATACACACATATAGCTAGACAGGAATGCGATAGATTTAGAACTACAATGATCTGATGCTAAGTTCGCTGATATGATGTAGGACATTCCTAGAGATCATAATCTCTTGATTGACACACAGAAATAAATGAATAAAAAAATATTAGCGGCACAGAGTTGCTTGTGACATTTTACTACTTTGGATCATTTGCTACTAACAATAACTGAACGGTGCCTTATCGGCATCGGCTGACAGAAGGAGCGGCCTGCACTGCTTCCTATGAAGCTAGAGAATTGTTTCCTCAATCTGTTCCACACGTACAGGAAATTCCACGGTGCCTTTAAGGGATTTCTCTCTTTATTCCCCTTTTCTGCCACAGACTAAAGGAAAGAACTAAACGAGCAGTCCTTGTTCTCCTAGGATTTGGGGGTCTGTAACTATGTCTAACCACGAGACTAAGTTAGCCATTTTGTGAAACTTCTTACTGTGCACCAAAACAAAGGTCAGACATAAACCCGGTCTGAAATCATCCTTTTCTACACCATTATTTTTCAAGATGCTCCCTGTGGTTTCCACTTCTTATGACCTCATCAATACTGCCTTTTCATCTGGGTAAACTCCACTCATTTCCACTGGCAATGTTGATCTAGTCTGAAATAATCCTAATTACCTCATTGCATGCGACCCTGAGCTCCAAAAGAATTAGGCATATGGAAACAAGGATTCTGTAAGGCATTCAGAGTTGCAACTATTTTTACCTCTGGAAAGGCTTCAAAACAGAAATATTGCAAACCGATGGCATTTCAGTATGCTCATAGCTGTGCTCAATTCTAACAAGATTTAGCAAATGCTGTTTCAGATAGGAAATAGCCAAAAAACTCTGTAACACTCTTTCAGAGAGTTGAACAATGCCATAATTTCTCTGTGTAATTCAGGTAACAAAGAAAAGGTTGAAAAAACACAAAACTTTAAAGCTTATGAACATGGCATATATAAATAACAGCATTATATTAGACACCTCCTATTTCTATCAGAAGATTTCCTAGGCATAAACTGACAATAAATTATATTTTATTACTGTTTTGAGGTGGCATTGCAGTTTGTCTTTTCCAAAATCTAATTAAGCTTATGCATCATACACCACTCAAAACTGTTTTATCAAGCCTGGAGTTAGTCTGATTTGTTCCATATCTACGGTGAGCATTTTTCTCCTAATACTTCTCCTGGGAAACTTTAAGCAAGAAAGACATCATTTCCGTTACAATTGCCTCCCTATACAACTAACACCATATATTGTTGGTTCTTGGTACACTATCTGAAAAGTATGAAAAATAATAACAATAAAATCCTATTACCACTGAAAATATATTCCAACAAATGTAGCTGTTCTGACATTTTTGTTACTTCTAAACAAGATCAAATCATTTATATCAAGCTGGAGGCAAATTAAATCAAGGTATGAAAAGAAAAAAAGAAAAAAAAGCAGTGTGCTTAGTTATTTTTAAAAAATACCCAAACTAAACCTAAGAAATACCAAATATTTCTGTCAGGTACTCCTTTATGAATTATAACTCCTTCAGGGTCTGTTTAGAGAAAGCATCTGAAAACCAAGAGTAGTTTTCTTTGGATTAGCAATTCATTGGCTTGGGCTTGTTTCTGTATGCTTTTTTTTTAAGCAGAAGTCCTCCATCTGTGTGTTGCTTGCTGAGGCAAAAGGAGGTGTTTGTGCACCTTACTTCCTATTTCTTGCATTTGGTAAGGTTTCAGCTCAACTGCTTAGATTTTCCACGATATAGAAGGCAGAAACCCAAATCCAAAGAGGTAGTTTGCAGGGAGGGAAGAGGGAAGCTGGGAGCAAAAAAAGTTATTTTAGCCTTCTTCAGAAGCATTCTTAGGAAACATTTTGATTCTTTTTCATAAAGAAGGATCTCTAGGAGGCATCCTGGAGAATGGAGTCACGATAACTATCCTTTCCACATCAACTCCATGAATTCCAGCCCCTGGAATGAATAAAAATACAAATGATCTCAGACACTCGAACAGACAGATCACCTGGGGTTGTTTCCCTCTGCAGTGTTATTTGGCAGGCAGCTGGGCAGTTCTCTTCCCCGCAGCTTGCTACATCTGCAGGTCTTCTGCCCTTTTTCTCTTTCAGCTGCCAGGTCAGCTCTCTTTCCCTCTCAGCTGACAGGCTGATTCTCCCTCTCATCTCCTTGTGCCAAGCTCGCTCTGCCTGTCGCAGAGCTGGCAGATCACCTCTGTCTTTCAGTTTCAAGTCCTGTGCCCCACTTACAGCGTCTTTGTTCCCCTGTCTGTCTGAAGGTTTTCAGTCCCCAGTGTTTTAGTAAGTGAACTTGCAGACTGGAAAGTGATGATGCTAACGCACAGGGCAGGGACACGCACTTTCCCTTTTCTTGCACGTAGCCCCACATGCCTTAGAATCCTGGGTGATGCACCCACAGCCACCGACTGAGGGGGTAGCAAGGAACTGGACTGAGCTTCCTCCAGTCCTGGATACCAATTCTGACTGTTTGGGATGTCTTGATAGATTCCCAGGGGCCCATTTAGTGCTGTTGCTTTTCCCATCTCTATTAACCCTGCCAGCCACAATTAGATTAGGTTGTATCTTAAAAGTTTCACATCAGTAGCAGCAGAGGCTGCATTTCTTGGAGCACTGCACAGCCTACAAATCCATCAGCTGGATGAAGGCAAATGTAGATTTATGAGCACTGGAGTAGTGGGTTTTCATCAGAATCTTGCAGTGAAAGATGCAGATGGAGTGATTAAAACAGTTTGCTAAAACATTCCTGTAAGAAAAACAGGCAAAATCATTCTGAAAAGATTGAAGTATTTCATCTTCGCATTAAAAAGTGGTTTGATTTTTTAAATTCAAAACATGTTAGAATTTTTACTATTTCAGTATATTTACAATAGTGTGTTTCCCAATCATCTTTCTAATTCCTAAGAATGCCAAAGAGATTTCAGTTGGTTTGATGCTTATATAAACTTTTTTTTTTTAACACAGGAACTGACAGCAATTGCTGTTGTGGTTTTTTATTTTAAATTGCACTGAATTGATTTCAATACTTGTCCAAGCCCTTCGATTTCCTTTATAGACCAATGAAAATCCTCTACTAGAAAAAGACAGACCAAATACTTTCTAGTGTACTTGAAACCCCAGTCACATAGCTCCGTTGGACCACAGTTAAAGTAAATGAAAGGGGCTAAGAGATTTCACAGTTACCCAGCATGGATTCACAGTTTGTTTTCCTTGGATACGATACAGCTAATGCCTCAAAAGCTGTGGGAATGCAGCATTTTAAATTATTTTCTTTTTGGCATGTTATTAAGAGCACCTTGGACCATTGTAACAAAACGCATGTGTGGAATGACTGTGGGCCAAATGATTTCACAGACTGAGAATGATTTTTAGTAAGACTTGATGTGGCCAGGCCTTATTAATTCTTCTGAAGTTCAATGTAATGATGCGGTAATGAAGAACTAATTATTAATTATTAATGAGGTGGTAAAGCTATACATACTTCATAGAAATTCTATTATAATTGGCCAATCAAGGTACCATTGTTTTAAATTGTTAATTTGTTTTTAAGAGAGAATGTAACACGAGTTAACAAATGTAGTTTTAAGTAAGGCTGAGGCCAGCTATTTTCCAATGACCTTCTAGGCTCTTTTGAAAAGCTTTGCCAACTTATTCAATTACAAAGCGAGAAGGCAGAGTGGTTTCAAAACAATTATAAAAGCTGCCAATAAATTTCATTCAACTCTTCTTACTTAAGAACAAGGTCAGCAATGAGAGAATGAGTGCCTTTGAAGCTCAGTATGCCAGGTTTTAATTTAAGGGGTGTAGCTCTAAATCATAAAAACAAGCTTCAAACTAAAGCGGGCACCTTGAGACCTCCCAAAAAGGCTTTTTTCTTTTTAAGCCATTGTGCTTTCTAGTGAAATGCAGGTCTTCTAAAGGAGCCTAAAATTGGGCACCCAAACTTAGTGGAATTTCAATATCCTTTTTTTTTCGGTTGTTATTACTGTGAGACTGTCCTGGTCATTTAAACTAACCATTAAACTCTTCACAGTAGGAAACCAGAGAAGTAGAATATAAGGAATTACAGGCTGAATATTCAGAAACTTCATGGCAATTCCTCTCCTCAGAGCATCTGAGCTTAAAAGAATGTGTTGAAAAAAACTCTGGCTTAGCCAATCAATTTAAAATGGGGAGTGAGGAGCCTTCCAAGTTAAGAGCATAATTTTCATATCTACTAGCTTTGATATCAAAGTTAGTGTTTCTGCAGTCACTCATACTGCAAACACCCACAGCACCAGCCTACTGCAGTACTGTCCAGATTCAAACAGAAAATTTAATTTGTTGCATTATGTTTAAATCAGGTGGAACTTTCTCAGAAAATATAAATTTTATGACCAGGGTAATTTTAAGACTGCTATCTTGCTAAGTTTGCATTGGGACTGCCTGCATCTCGCTGCTCAAGATGTAGTGCACCAATGTCCATTGGAGTCACCAATTAAAGGTACGAGTTTATCTAGTACAATATCTGTTGTCCAGTATCTTGGAATGTTTAAGCTGCTTAGTTCAGGGCAAAACACTAGCTACACGGACTCACTCCCCGTAATTCTCTATGCTCTTGTTCTTATCTGGGGCCAAGAGATATAGTTACAGTTCCTCTCCTGAACACACTTGCTTTCCTTGTGCCTTTAGCCAGGGGACAGTTGGATTCAGAGCACCACGGCGGCCTCAGATGTTGTTACACAGCCATTCTGTCATTTCTGTGGAATTACACTGGTTTGGACAAATTTTTAAAAAATTTAAGTCGCTGAGTCCAAACATTCTATCACAGCCATACACACTCTAAGACAATTCTGCTTCCATGAAAACAGATGATTCTCTGTTCATTCAAAGCACAGAATTAAAATACTTCTAAGAAGTGGGTGTACAGAGATTTTGTCTTCCGTATCATTCTACTTCCAAATTATTTAGAGGCTTTCAAAATGTTACTTTCATCTTATGATGTTCTCAGGGACTCCTCCACAGGAAAAATCAGAGTGCCAAACTGGCCCAACTCCATTAATGTGTAACAGCTTCGCTGGGTACAGCAGCGTCATTCTGAATACAGACTTTAGTTCAAGGCCTGCCAAGCGCCACATGAAAAACTAATCTTGTGTAATACTCATACAGGTATTTTAAGCTTTAAAATACTAAGAAGCCAATTAAACTGTTCCTAAACTGATTGGAACTTGAGCTTTAGTATTCTTTAAAGGAAAGCAAAAGGAAAAAATCAATGTTTATTTTAATTTCTCAGATCTTTAATATCTCAGTGTAGGTCTTCTAGCTTTGTTTCATCTCTATTTAAGTTATGAATTTTAAAAAGCATAGGTTTGAACTACTTGAACACTTTAGAGGGAGTTCTTTCTACTGACTTTAACTACAGTTAAAAGATTATTCTTTTATAATGTAGTGGTTTGAGGTATCTGTCAAAAGAAAAGGAGTTTTAAGTTTGATTTTCTAACAAATTTTATAAGCATCCTACGTGATATTAAGCTGCTTAAGAAACCTACACTTACTCTTTCTCATAAGACAAATATACATACTCTTTCTCACCAGTTACCTCATATGTAAGATTTTACCACTACACTGAAGTCCTTCTTATTACCCTATACTAAGGCTGCGTAAATAACACTTCGAAATTTGGTGTTCAAAAATCATAGACAGATCTTTCACTGGAAGAAAAGGGTGGTATAAATTTAAGTTCAAGAACTTAACAAAAAATCCACTTACACATTTCTGTTAATCAATTAAGTATGTAAAGTCAGTTCATGAAAAAAAACTTAAGACTTTTTACACTCACATCTTCAGTGTAAAAGGAGCCAATTTACTTGTTTCCTGAGAAATATTTGCATAATATACAGGTAGAAAAATAGCTCTAATAAACTTAATAAGCATAGCAAAACTTTCTTAAATGAAGATTTCCTGTTCTGATAACAATCTGCAAGAAAGAAACAATGTATATAAAATACACAGCCCTTTTAATACGAGTCCACTTAAAAATGGTGCAAGTAAAAAATTATTTTGTCTGAGAACATGTAAACACTGATTTCAGTCTTCAGGCAATACACTTCACATATTGTCACCATTCATTTACATCCACTGCTAACAAGGTACCAGCCCAGCATCTTGAGTCAGCTGGCACCACACACCAAATAACCAACAGGAGAAACGCCAGCCTGACTTACACCACTACTACAGGGCAGTGCTTGGCAGGAAGATTTCCTTTCTAGTGAATGGGTAAGTACGTGGATGGACTGAGGGAGGCACTCAGCAAAGGGGCACTAAAATTGTCCTTCATCTCTCTCCTCATCAGAGCTGTAGAGAGAGATTTGTTCCAGCTTTCATTATGAAATTACAATTCTAACGTAACTCGAAGAAATACATCTGTCTTCTTTGTTGAGCTATAGTCTTGTCCTACCTGTGCCAACAAAAAAAACCCTAGAAATAAAGAGTAAAAAGAAGCAGATGAGAAGGATCTCAGTCTCTTCTTAAAAAAAAATCCCACTGTGCAGGGTATTATATCTGGTCTCATGCCTATTCCCAATCTACAAGATCCATCGTACACCACTCTTAAGCACTTTTAGTCAGAAAGTTGCTGTTTCTGTGATCCAAAATGTCTTCACTTTCTTGAATCAAATCATAATGCTATTTTAAGGGCTCCCCAGTCTTTAATTTCCGTTGTGTTTTAAATGGTCACATAACTTCATAAGGGCCCAAATACTGCTCTTATCTCATAAGATGCAGAAGCAGTCACAGTGCTATTACGATACTGTATTATTTTGCTTCTCCCACTAAGCAAAAATCCATTTAAACCAACAGTGCAAGCATCCTATAAATTCTGAACGGACTTCGCATCATAAAAATAATTTATAATGAACTCTTTCCCAAGAAGCTTACAGAGCCGTGCTCTAATCACATAAAGCACATGAGCAGCCATTTCTTTCTAACTCTACAGAGGGTTTGGACAGGCTCTCTAATGTAAAGGAATTCTATCTCATCATATTCTGACTGAGTTTAGCCATTTGGTCCCAGCCATTTTTGGTCTGCCAGAGGTTTTGCTGAAAGGCAGAAAAAAAAATGTTCTATTCCTTTCTCTTGCACAAATTTTGGGAGCAGAAAGAGACAGTTGAGCAGAAAAGATGTAAAGAAACACCTGGCCACCCCACCCACGTTCGACCATGTAGACAGGGCACTACCCCAGCTCCAAGAATCTACCCGCATATTTCAAGGCCACTTGTACAAGTGAAGGCAAGGGGAAACGGGACCATGAAAAATGAAAAACAGAAAAATGTAGCTAATTTGCAAAGTGGTCAAATGTCTATTCATAGTTAACAGTTTTCATTCTATTTCTAGAAACATAATCCACCACTTCTAGACTAGATCTGCAAAGCAGTTTTTTTCAAAATGTAGAGATGGCCAGATTCCCTAAAGAAAATTATCAGCATTCTCAGCATCAGATAATTTAAAAAGCATTAATTTCAACATTTCTGAAGTTTTAAAAAAAATCTCAAGGACTTATATAATTTCCTTTTCCTGTTGGGTAAGGTTGTATTGAATCCCTGGAGCTGCTTACCTACTCCATAGCTACCTACATTAGCTATGTAACTATTCCACGAATAAATGGATTATTTTTCTCTTTCCTCTCTATTTCTCTTCTGCCTCCAAGATAGCTGCAGTCCTGGTTTCTTCACTCACAGAGTTGACTTTTATTTAATTTGTAGTGTTTCAGTGAGATGACACATTGTCAGTCTTGCCTTGGAAATTATATTCTTCAATTAGGCAGCTAGCAGAAGCTTTAAAGCCTCCAATGCAATGGAAAGGAAATATTCCTGAGGGGTGAATGGGATGGCAATGAAGGATAGGAAAAACGAAGGAGAAAAAAAAGGAAACAAAAGGCATGGCCAAGGTGAGTGACAGCGATACATATGGTGCTGGCTAGCTAGACACCTGTCACATAAGACTTGTAACTGATTTTGTAGCAGCCATCAAACAAGTAAATAAAACTCTCAGCTTATGCTCACCTAGCAGATTATTCCAGTATCTTACATAGAACACTGCCTAAACTGACCATTTTGCACTACTAGCTCTAATCATTTTTTTATACTTAGTTTGCATTCAAACAGACTGCAACAAAAATTACTATAGAATGGAAATCAGGCCTGTTACATACATTTTAAACACTGAATCTGACTTTAAGGCAATAAAGGTTATGGTTTTCTTCACATGTAAAAATCCTACTGCATTACAAAGTTTCCTGGGTTTCAGCAACAACAAAATTACCGCTAATTTATGAAAACTGTGTTAGTGTCTGCAAACCTTTGTCGTAAATTATGCATGTGAGCGCAGAAATGCTAATGAAAAGAGGATTTCATTTAAAAATGATCAGTACAAATTCAGCAGTCACTATAGTTAGGCCAACCTAATTTATATTCCTGCAGAACATGCTGTTTGCCAGGTTTTGGCCACTTATTTCTATACTGTTGAACATCAACTTCTTGGTCTTTAATGTCACATTATCTTTTTATCCAAAGAAATGTTCACTTGCTTTTTAGAAGATCCTGGTTAAATGAGGTCTTTGGGCTCAAAGTTCACTCTTTTGATGAAAACATTTGTAGGAGGGCTGCAATAAAAACGATGTCCTTTTATACAGAAGGAATTTCTGAATTTACCATGGTTTCTAAGACTTTTACTATGATACTAAAAAATATATGATGACATCTGACAGAGCAAAGCCCAGATTTTTTCACACAGCACACAACTTTTAATTTTTCCTTTTTCCTCACTGCATAAGGCTTCTGGTTGGGATTACACCTCCCTCAAAAAAACTTACTAAGTCAGCATTCCAGAAATATTCTACAGGCCTCTAAACAGGATGAGAAGAATCCATAGTGCAAGACTTCACTATGAATTTTTTTTTTTCCTAAAGATCTATGGTGGCTGGAAAAATCAATAACGCCTTATACGAAATAGATCCAAATAGAAATGAAAACATGGGGTTCTAGGGAGTTATAAAAGCATATTGTAGGAATCACTTTAAGGCTACTTATTAAATAGAGAACGTGAATCATCTACGCATTTGTCAGTGGATTCTGTGGGAAGCATTTAAAGTAGAAACAAAATTCTCTTTTACGCATTAACTTGCTACTTTCTGTTAAGTCCTACAAAATATTCCAGGCTGTGAAGGTTCAGCACCGAAATTTACAATTTTTATACAAAAGGAGAATTTTGTTCTTTTGTCTGTGATTTTCCAGAAGTTCAGGAGAAGGCTTAGCCCTGATATGTAGTTTATTTGATCAAAATATTTGCAAGCCTGGAGAGCCTGAAGAATTATATCATTGGTTTTGTAATTCTGGCCTGAAAAACAGGCCACACAACACTTCAAATGCCTACAGAACCAGACTGTGAACAGACTATTAAGAAATTGTAAAGCTCCAAGTTGTGGAAAACAGACTTCCTTTAAGCCTAGATCAGACAATGACTCTAATTGAACCATCTACACAAATCAAATACATATATAATGTGCAATTCACATTTGCCTTTGACAGCTTTATTTGTTCATTAAACATTAATATGAGATGGCTTTTCTCGTTGCAGTTCATGATATTCATCTGAACTTGGCTAGAAAATTAACAGCTTAAGTAGTCTCATATTTTATCATATTAAGTTCTCTTTGGATTTTTACTGAGTAGATGTGATAAAAACCAACCTAAATTGTGCATTTCAAAATTGAAATGTAAGAGTGCTTTTGCTGACATTAATTGTTTGGGCTTTTTCCTACGATTACGTGGTATGGCTCCTTTCTCTGATAACTTGGTAACAGCAAATTGATTATAATCACTCAGCCCAAAATGGTATTTCTTTTACAAGCAAATCAAGTACATGACTATTGGGAAGGGTTTAGCTATAAAATTAACATTGTAACTCTCTTGGAAACTATCTCCTACCAAACAATATATGGAAAGATTTCCAGGAAACTCATACTATAAAAAGCACTTCAAATAGCATTTTAAAACAGTTATTCATACACTTATAATTTCTTGTTCAATTAGCTAAATGCATCACTGCATAACTAGCTAAGGGAAGGAGCAGAGATAAAGGGAAGCAGTGAAATACTTCCTATCATTTGACAATCGGCATAATCACAAGTTACCCTAAAATAGACCATAAGCTTTAAGAAGCACAGCAATTAAAACCTCTAGGTTTTTAAATTATTTGCTAGATGAAATAATATCAAGGAGTTATTTGAACAGATATTTCAATGATATAATGCAACATACGTGCCTGAGAACAAAAAAAAATCCCGAACAGATTTGTATATCGTGCAAAAATTATAAGGAATTGGACAATGTATGAAGTTTTTTGGCAGTCTTATTCCAAGGGTATCTCTTTATTAAGAAATGCCTCACATTTTTCAATGCCATAATGAATACTTGCCAAAGTGTTTAAAATGGAATGCTACCTGTTGATTGCTTTAAATATCTTTAAGCTTACTTTAATTATATGCTTACATGCAAACAATGCACACTTAAAGAAAAGATTGGTAATGGACATGGCAGTTTTAATGGCACACAGCACACAAGATGGATTTTCTGAGGAAAAAAAGATGTTTTAGAAGTACCTTCTTATTTTATTTTTTCTATTTCTTCAGCAGTGTTTATAAACTTAGCTGCTTATAAATATGCTGTCTGTATAGGCACCAATCACCAGTATCTCACTGTACCACAACCTAGTGAGTACACATTTTTAAGTGAAATGTTTCTTTTCCCAAACTGCTTAACAAGGAAAAGTAAAGGCAGGTAGACGCAGCAAAAGGACTGCCATAGGTGTTAAAGCCCAAGCACCTTGCTGACTGACCAGATACAAAACTTCATTATATTCACAAACTCCAACCTGATGGCTCAGAAACATCTCAGAGAAATACTAAGAAAAACAAAACCAGGTACGCAACAAATTATGAGAAGAACAGACAAAGAAAAACTGAAAAACTGAAAGCAAGAATAATTTTTTCCCTAGGACAGCATAACACCAGTCATTTCTCAGTCCAGTTTTCCTACTAGTCCTTCTTCTCTTGGGAAATCTACATCTTAATTTCAGTCATATAGACACACACAACATCTTGTTGTTTCATGCTAATAAAACAAAAACATTACAGTCTTATCCATATGAAACTGTGTACTAACTGAGTTGTCTTCCAGAAAAAAAGTAATCATCTTTGCTTCCTTGCAGATGGATTCCACTGAAGTTGTGAGGCTTCCCTAATGACATACAGAAGTTGAAAATTCGGTTGCAATGTTGATAATTTCACAAAGTTGTCAGTAACTTGATGGGCTGCTGCCATTACCAGATGCTGCTCCATCATTAACAGAAACTGGCTTTGAGACAAGCCTATATTACACAATATCCTCCAAGCTGCACATTTATATTCTTTTACCTGTTCAGCTGGCTCATCAGTCACACATACTTTATTTTCTTCATTTGGCAACTAGTTTAAACAATTAGATGCACAACTGTCTGATCACAGAGATATTACATAAATATTATCTAAGGGCAAAATTTATTCCCTATGTGCACATTCTGTAAAGCAGCTATGATGGTGACAGTTGCCAAGACAAGCTGGAAGAGACAGTAGCAGTACAGGAATAATTGATTTGACATGTCAGATACTGGATGTGCTAATGGTCAGCCAGGTCATCCCCATCCTATTCCTGAGTTCTTCATTTAAATATACCTGATGGAAAGCAGAAATGGAGGTCTGGGGGAATGGCAGCAATGGAAATGATGGATGTGCAACCCTAACATTCCCTTGTCCGTGCACCTTCAGGTATTCTGCAGTTACTTTGCAATCTGTCAGATCTTTAGCTGTAAAGAGACTGTTTAAATCAAAGCCAGCAGACAGATTTCATCCCTAGTGATATTCCCTGTATCACTAAATTTTGAATAAACTTTGTGTCTCTAGCATCTTCACAAGTGCATTTAACACATAACCTAATAACCTCATACTGGTGAAGTATTTAATAAATGCTCTTCTGAACAGAAGGATCCACAAGAGAATAAGACGTTAAACGCCTTCAGGAAATGCATCCTAGTGGATTGGTTTCTGGTTTGTCTGCGTTTCCAGCTAAGATTACTGAGCATGACCTGATTGAACTGTGCAAGACTGAACAGGCTATCATACTTGAAGCTACAAGATTGACATGAAAGATGTTTTCCTCCTTTTCTTCTCCTCCAGCAATCACGCGTCTCTGCCAGGAAGCGGCCTCTATGACAGAACGCAGGCAATGATTAGCTGTGCGCAGTGCAAATACCAGGGTGGCATTTTAAAAAATTGAGGGGATTCTGAGAAAGCTTGTAAATCCTCACAAAAATACTGATAAGATTGTTTTTTACCTTATTCATATAAAAAAGGCATTTGGAACAACAGAACAGGCTGATGAATGAAATGGAGACGTGCTAGTCGGGTATTTTGGCCCAGCATTTGCTGTATTCCTCACACTTCAGCCGGTCTGTGTTTTTTATATCGCTTTTCTCCAACGGAGCTTTACTTTTTCAGCAGGAAAATAGAACAATGTTTATGACCGTATCAGGCTCATTATCATAGAACATGTTCTTTGACACATGCAGTTAATTAATTTGAATTTCTGGTACTGATGTGTGACTGCCTGAGAAAGCACCTTTATCATTTTGCATGAGTTGCTGAGGTGCTGCTGCCTTCAATACTATCACAGAAAACTTCTCTGAAAGTACACGCTCAATGAATTATCTGGGGCAACAGTGCAGCTGCTCCTCCTCAATTCTTTATCTGTATATGCATTTCATCAACATTAATAGCTGCAAATTGCATACAGAAGTTGGGGGGGGGAAAGAATCTTTTAGAAAAAGCAGATTTCTTTTATCATTTTGCTAAGTAGGGTTGTGATAAAATCTCCACTGCCTACTGCAAGAGTCAGAAATCTGTTCCACTTACATAATTGCAACATAGCTTTATTGGTATTACATTGGGCTTAGAAAAAAGACTTGGATGAGAGTTGCAATGTAATAACTGGTAAAAATTTCAATATCTACACCCATCTTCCAATAAATGCACAGAGAAAAACTATACAGCATTGTGTATATTAAACTGACTATAACAAATCTCTCTGGTTTTGTTTTGGGGTCTTTTTCATCTGTTTTTTCTCGTGCCAGACTTTCCACTAGCAAGGTTTTTAAAATTAATACTTCTGGAAATTAAAAAAAAAAAAACCAACAACAAACAAAACAAACCTCAGCACAACAGAGAAGAGAGGAACTGTCAGCTTTCTTTGCTGGCTGCCTATGGTGCAGGGGATGATGGCTGGCAGCAGGGCTACAGCAGTATCTTTGAATTAAGGAACATTTAAAAAGTGCCAGCTACCTTTTATTGAGAAATATAAAAAGGGATCCAGCAAGATACTTATCAATTCACTTCTGTGGATAGTCTTGGCAGAATAAATCTCCCTCTCTCTCCATATATATATATATATGTCACAAAACTTCAAATAGTGACATTACTAGGGAGGAATAGTAAAAATTAAGATTACTTTAAGATTTTTCTCCCAAGAGAATTTTTTTTCTTCTTAACACCTGAGTTAAGTGGAAGGGAGAGAAGAAAATGATTACTAAAAGAAATTTCACAGCCTTGCTACTCAAGAAGAAAAACTAAGGAACCTGAATTTTAATTTTAGTGGAAAAGTATTAATGTTTAATTTTTGCTTTTTAACACTAAGTGGCTGAAAGAGAAAAAAATCCCTAACCTAAGCTGAGAACAATCACCATGTTTTATTAAATTTAAGGATTATCTTCTAGAGAGCAATCGCAGAACTATTGAGTGTTTTACTTCCCATCTGTGATCTTTTCCTCTATCTCATTAGAAAACAAGCAAGTGAATAAATCATCCAGTGCCCAATTCTGTATATTCAGCTCCTATTAAACACACTGTGAGAGCACTCAGCATCAGAAAGGGCCACGCTTCTCGTCAGCCTCATCTTCAACATAGTCTTCAGCATGAAGTTTCTTCCAATCTGCTTACTAAATTTTTGAACTTCCTCAGTTTGATGCGTATATGAGTTCTTTTACTGTGTTGCTACACAGCACACAATGATATATGAATGATTCATATAATTAAATAAGCTAGCTGATTACCCAATATACAGGCTGATAGAAGTTTTCTGGAATTCTTCGTTAAACACCAGGAGAAAGCAACAAGGAAACAAAATTTTCCCAGGTAAAGAAATTCTACTCTGAAAATGCTATGGGTTGTTTCTTTAATGGGAATGCTGCAGTTTGTGTTAGTAGGAAAAAATCACAAACAAAGCGATCTTTCCCTCTATCTGGTTTAATAGGGGAAGAATTTAGCTGCTATTCTACTACTGCTTATCACCAAGACAGCAGTACAGATCTTTATTATTTTCTTTTCTCCTCTCCCTAGTTTTCATGTGAGTTTGATGAGTGATTAGCCTCTAGGTTGTTTTATAGTTTGTTGTAGTGGCAGAAAGCAGAGCTCTAGGAGATGTGTAATCTCATTGTCTGTACCACAGGAGTTAGGATTACGTGTAATCCATTTTCTCTGATCACAACAGGTGCCAGTAGAAGTACACAACATTTTAAACAGAAAAATGTGGCTTTAGAAGACATACTCTGATAATACCTGTTCAAGGTCTGAGTGGAATAGGAAGTGTCTATGAATGCCCTCTGGTTCAGAGCAGCAGACTTCTGAGATTCCCCGGTCAGTTCCAAAACCCTCAAGTGTTTTGATCAAGCTACAAGTATCTTTACACAACTTTCCTCATATCCTAAATAATTTACTGTGGCTCCATCAGTTTGCTACCGATGACTCTTTGTCCTATACTATGCCCCTCACAAATGTGCCACATCATTAATTTCTGATCGTATCTCAGAGATTTCCAACCAGGAGCCTGCAGAGGCACAAGGCAAGACTACCTGGCTGAAAGCGTGCTGCTGGTTACCACGCTTCTCTGTGCCGTAGAGGAAACAGAAGTTGGGCTCAGAGACTCCCCTCAGAGCTGTCAGTGTTCCACAGAGTAGGTACAAACATGGGTTCACTGGTCAAGCTGACAACACTGCTGGAAAACATGAGTAGTAATTCCCGAGATGAAGTGATTTATTATGTAGCAGGTATACTCATTTCACTTTTGAAATAGTCTGTGAGCAATTCCAGCAGTATACTATAACAAAATACGAAAATACTTTCTTATTACTAAGATATAAAAGAACATAAAAGTGAAAAAATAATTCAGGATGGAAAAAAAAAAGAAGAAGAAACACTAAGTTCTGAAGATTCCATTATTTAGGATTAGTTCAGGAGCTTGTTTAATTTTGCCTTTAGTTTTCATCATGGGAACAAGTTCCTTGGGAATATAAAAGAAATGACTGTTCTGACATCTAATGATGATTGACTTTTTGGTAAATGAGTTGCCTTCAGCTTATCTAAATAGATCACAGAGAAAATATCAAAACCAAAAAAACCATTTCAAATACACTACTGTCATTTTAGTGTGTTACTTGCCTTTTAACAAAGCTTTTTAAAAAAGTGGATATCATGTTTTACTAAAGTAGATTTAGAGATGTAATTTGCAGATTGACAGAGTTCATTAACTTGATGTCCAGTTAACATATGGAACTGTACCTTTGAGGTAGGATGAGCTGTTAAAGAGGCTTGAAGCATTTAGCCAAAATATGTTATTAACTGTTCATTGTGTACAAATAAATCATCAAAACACCCGTAACCTCGAAGAAAGTTAGTTTCCAGTAACAATAAGACAAAAAAAAAAAATCTGAAAGAGGCGAGACATTACAGTTTCTTTTGAAAACAAATTGTTTAATATGTTCACTGCAGTACTGCAGTGTTGAAAGCCTGGCTACTCAGTCTCTTAGCTTTCAGGAGGAAGAGCAGCTGTGGAGAACCACAATGACTACTCTACCTTCTAGAAAAGTACGCACCAGCCTTATACTGCAGCATAACATAACTAAAGTCACATTATTGTGTTATACTGCCTCTAGCATTCTTTCTAATGGCTTATTACTTCTTTCTTTACAGGCATCCTTAGCCCTGCCTTTCTTTCCAGCCTGAAAAAACTTCATAATTTCATTTTTGTTTGCACTTAAATACTGAGATGATATTTAGATGTCTTGTAAACAATTTAGAACAGAAAAAAGCTCTTGGAAAAAATTAACATACAGCCATCTGGACAAAATTAAAATTTCTTGGTGCTTGTTGACTGAAATATTTTCCTGAATTTTGCTGTATCTCATGATTTATAGAATGAGCAGATACCATAACTCAACTCACATTGGCTCAATAGCTCTACCAGTCTGAAGTTGAACAGCTCTCACACCCTCAAACCACATTTGCATCAACCCTGTCCTTTTCCTGCCTTCGTTCCTTTTGCAGGTATTTATTTTTAGATTGAGATAACAGCTTCATTTATCTCCTCACTTTACCTGGTTCATTTGCAGACTATTCTCCTTAGTCTAATTAGGCCTCTTCTCTTTCAAACCATAAAGAGAGGAACAGGAGCAACAGCAGAGTAACTCAAGAGGACAATAACCCATCAGTCTTTACAGTTACATACAGCTGATACACGTGAGTCTACCTGTAGGTATGTGCCTTGTATCAGACTGATTTGAAAAAACAGACCATAGTGTGTGTATATAGTTTATTAAAAAAATATATATTTTGGTGAGGAATGTGGGTGCACCTTATATTCTACCAGAAGAATTTTTTGGAAACAACTTTCATTAAAAGTTTTCATTACTAAAACATCATTGAGTCATGAAAAGCTGTAAGAGACAGGCATTAGAACAACTGGAATTGACAGAAATAGATATTCTGCCCCCACCCGAAGAACTTTAAAGTCTTGGTCTCTGAAAATTAAATGGGATCTAGTATTCTCTGAAAAGGAGATCATTTAAAGCTCAATGCTGATTCCAGAGACCTTTTACAGTAATTGATAGCCGACATTTGTCTCCCAAGATCTCTTACACAGAAAATCACATCAAGTGAATGCGACAAACCACCTGTAAGACAATAGCTTACAAGACAATAGGTTATGTGTAAGTACAGTTTCATGCCAATAGCCTAAATTTGACAATTCCTCTTATATTGATCTAAATAATTTGGTTATTGCTTTCAAAGTAAAATTGATCAAGTAGCAAATGTCACTTAAAAATAATGTCAAGTGTTAATACACATTAAAAATTAAAATTAAGAGGGGACAGATGAATCCATATAGCTTTGTCACTGCACTGCCTTTCATTAATCTTTGTGTTTACTGAACTGACAGCTACTGTAATACACTTGATACCCCTTGATATCCAAAGTCTTGACAAGAGGCATTTTCAACAGCATGTTGAAATCTGGCATACTTGATGATATGTGTGTTCAGTAACACATGGCACAAAAATATAAACCTGATTTTTTTTCCCCCCCTTTAAATTTAGACAGGAAGCCCAGCAGCATTTTCATTTTAGAACAGAATTTGCCGTACAGATACTAAGCAGACTTGTGTTCTTTTCTGTTACTTTGTAGAAATAATAAGAAAACAAGTAGAAAACAAATTGCATAACAGTGGAAACAATATCATTTATGTCATCTTACAGCCTCGTGGCCTATGATGCACGTCTTCAAGAACTGAACAATAATACCTACCATTAGCACATAGACTTCATTTACAAATTTCAAAGCATCTTACAAAGGAGGCATCTACTGTTCTTTCCCACCTTGTCATAAGGGAAGAGAGATTTATGAAGATGTCATGGGTTAACTGAAGTAGGCAGGTAAGTACCACACAGCTACTCACTCATTTCATCCCAGAGAGCTTAACAAGTAAAACAAAAGCTGCACATGTAAGCAATGCAAAACAAGGAATCCATTCACTTCTTCCCATTAGCAGACAAAGCTTCAGCCATATCTGTGATGGAGCCCTACTTCCCTGTAAAACCGCCAAAAATCCAAGCCACAGCCCCATCTAAGCTACAGTGAAGATATTTAACTCTATCCCAGCCAAAAGTAGCACAAAAGACAAAGCAAACTTGCCCAACTTCTCCAGTAAGTTCAATGGGAGATGTATGAAAATTATAGAAATGGCTGTTTTCTGGGTTATTCCAAGTTACCAGAGCCAAACTACCAAAATGAAGCAGTCTAATTTCAAATCAGCATGAACACAACTTAGAAGACTTAGATAAACTTTTAATTCTGCAAAATCCATGGTTTTTTTTTTTTGGTCCCCTTATGGCTCCAAGATTGGTTTTGACAAAAATGAGTTACATAAACCTCTCAATTTACAGCTTTAGTGTCACAACTGGTCAAAACACAAGCAGACCAGCACATCCATGTGAAGACCAAGAAAAGGAATTAATTGTGCAATCAATTAGCTACAGTAACTAACTTAATATTTAAAACAAGATGAATAGAATGCAGAAAGCAGACCAGGCAACAGTCACAGTAACTCTTGATTACCACTACAAAGGTGTATGTAGTGTTTGAAAGGTGCTGGAGGGGGGTGGGTGGGGAATAGACAGATTTGGAATCTGTTACTTGGTCCTTCCTCTGATGGTGAAGATGTATCTAATGAAGGTCTCCTATATGCCACCTAGTCCATGCCCTCTCCTTAGGAAAGCACGCTAAGAGAACAACCTGGACTAAACCCACTATTTATTATTCATTAATAGGTAGCCAACACTACTGGACATTTAAGAGAGTACAGAGACAAGTGGTAAAACAGAGAGTGAAGCAAAAGCAGCACAACTTAACATTTGTCAGAAGCGGCAGTTTATAGAATATTACGATGTAAATATGCCCCCTAAAGCCACTTTTTGTTGTTATAAATTGTCAAACGTTCAACAGAGATATTACGTAGCTGCAAATAGGAAGAAGAAAATCTTTGCAATCCTGGATGACGGAGCTACAGGTATCACCCAATTAAGAATGGAAGGAAATCTCTCCATCAGGCACTCCAGCTATTAAGATGCAGTTCACACTGTGGATGTGTCTGAGAAGTTTGCAGTCTGTGAAAGGGAAGGTGAAGGTCAAGGAGTAAGCCACAGAAACCTTGGCTACCTGCAGAGTCTGCAATCAAGATGTGTGGAGTTGATACGTTTTCATATTATTCCCAGAAACGATGTCTTTCCTTCCCATAAATGTGGTGACTGCATTGCCAATCATTGGGGCTTTGTAGTACACTGTCGTGAGGTGATTTATAAAACTCATGTTTTCAAGTCAGTTCATCAGGGAATTGAAGCAGCTAAGATGTTGATAATCACTAGACCTGAAGCAGATCTGACAGGCAAAATACCAGCCTTCCTCAAAAAACTTTTTGCTCTCAGGTATCTGCTATAAACAACTTTTGCTCATCTGTAGTCAAGAGCAGTACTAGTATATCTTGTCTAGATTTCACGTTCCCTTGCTAAGCCACCTTCCCATCATGCCCTTTCATCTTTCAGAGTGTCTTGGGCTACAAAAGATTCTTGCCTGCCCAATAAATTCCCAACAATATTTTCCATTTAAAAGTTAGTCAGTCACAATGTGATTTGTATGAACATTCAGCAGCAAGCTCTTTTTCTGCTACAAGTACTTCCTTATGTAGCACCTTGTTTTGGCACACAAACATCCTCACCCTCCATTAAAGTATCAAGTGTCTCAAATAATCATCTGTACACAACTTTTTTATTTGAATAAAGCTTTGATCTTGAAGAACTGAGTAATTGAGTTGTCTCCCAAGAGAATTTTGCACTATAGACAGCCTGCTAATTTCAGCCGCACAATAATAACTAAACCTTTGATAGCGAGGGCAAACCACACATAGTTTTGAGAGGCAAGCTTCCCCCTCACTGGTGGTCACGTACTCAAAGTGGTGCAAACAAATCTTTCTCCCAGAAAAGACCAAACAGTAGACAAAAACAAATTAATAAATTAAAAAAAATTGACTTCATGCCTGGAGTCCGAACTGTGACTGATACAAACTGACTGGAAAAATGCAGCAGCTGCTGTCCACGTGACAGCAAGAATTCAGTGCTCAGTAGGTGAGCACAAGCTTGCAGCCTACAAGCAGCCACATTAAATCAAAGCTTGAGGCACTTATTTTCTCTCCAACTACCTTAATTTCAAGAAGGATTTAGCCTTGCATGCAATGGAACTGCTAGGTAGCATTCCCATCCAAACTCCAGGAGCAGGTTCCCTAGCTTCTACTCAGAACCTCTTCTGCTAAATAATTCTATTTATTTCAGCAAGCCCAGAGCAAAGGAAGAATAAACAGACCAGAAAAATCACCATGTAGAGAGTCCAGTTCCATACATCAAGTAAACACTTCAGTCATAGCAATAACAGTTGTGTTCTGGACCTCTGACAAAAAAAAAGGAATATCAGCTTTGATTACCAGTCATCATTTTGCTTGTTAGCTTGCGCTGTTGGTTTGAAATTCTACAAGTGCTTTTGATATTGGACCAGTTTCTTGTTTCACAATCTTCATTTTCAACCTCCCTCTTCACAGAAGAGTCGGGGGGAAAGGCAGGAAGTTCTTTATTCTATGTGCTACTACTCTTCTGCTAGTCTTGATACCACTAATGATTTTAAATGCTTTTTACAGCACTTAATCAGGTATATAGCATTTAATCACATAATAACCTCCTGATGTAAAACTAATGACTTTAGGTGACCATTTGCCTTCGCAGCGCAGAAAAAAACCCAGATGTGAGCAGGTAGGCTGAAGCGCAAACGCTTCTACTTTGATGATCAGTTTGAGTGGGAGTTCAATGAAGACATTTACTTGAAAATAGATCTTCCCCACCCCTGGAATAGCGCTACCTTTTCTGTTATAGAGCAAACAGGAAATTCTGGAGTCTACCTCCATATGAAAAGATTTTAAAACTGTGTTTCATGATGCTTCCCCCTACCTTTTTTTTACCACTCCCCCACATCGCAATGTCCAGTATAAACTATCAGAACATGTGGTAAATGTGTCCAGCACAGCCTCACCTGCGTTCTTCTTCAAACAAGTCAGCATCACCTTAAATAAAGCTCATGCACCTGATAACATATGGATTCCCAAAAAACTACTTCCTACTAGAGAATAAAAAGTAGTGTGAGGTGAAAGGGAAGGTTCTCTTGAATTCTAATAAAATGGTAGAAGATAGGACAAACAAACTAGGAATAAATGGGGATTAAAAACTGAGGGAGAAACTCACTAACATTCAATAGGAGTTCATGCTGGAGTTCCTGGTATTTAATATATTCATAAGCTACTTAAAAAGAATGAAGGATAAGGTAACAAAATTAGCTTAAAGCAGAAAAATGCTGAGGTTTCTTCAATAAGCATAAGAACATAGTTGAGGGAGCATAAGGTGACTGTGTATAGGTTGATAACTCACCACACCTTGTAGCACAAGACCCATAGGGTGTGCAATGAAAGCATGTGGCAGGTGTCTTAAAATAAAGAGCATGGCTGTAAATCAAACGTTTTCCACACAATTCAGAATTAAAATGATGGAATACATTCCAAAAAGACAGGTTGGATGTTAATATGTGAAAAGATTAAAAACATCTTAGATAAATGGAAGAGAGTTCCCTCAAGAGCTATTAAGCAAAATGGTCTGAATACAATATTCTAGTTAAGAAGTTCTTACACTACAGCTGAAAATACGAAAAGCCATACCTACAGAAACATCAATATGCTTGCTTGGCTTTTACACTTCCTCTTCAAGCATCTCCTGTTGCCTGTTGTCTTTGTTGATTTCTCTGGGGTCAGCTGGGCTCTCACTCAGATCTATTGCACACATCCTTTTGCTCTTCGAGCTCTCTGCCCTCAGTTAAGACAGTTTCACCTAGGAATACACAGACATTGAACACTGCAGTTTTCCATTTTCCCTTGCAACCAATCTACTCAAAAAACGAGCCTAAAGCTACTCATCTTCTGTTGTGCATGGAATGAAAATAAGACAAGAGATAAGGAAGGAAGAGACTAATGATAGTCAAGGGATGCTGTGTAAGTCAGGCTTTCCAAAAGGTATAGAATAAGCAACAAGTATCACATAAATACAAAAATAAAGACCTAAAACCCTCAAAAAGAAAACAAACCAAAAACACAAACACAAACCAAAAACCAACAACCCACTTCCAAAACATTTACCTATTTTGTACAATGAAAAATATTACTAGATGAAGAATTTTAAAAGAATCTTAGATACAATTTAAACTTTCGGGGCTATATTGACACCATTACTCGATTAAGAGTAGCATTTGGAAATAACATGTAGGCTTGTTTTCTACATGACCTCGTAAATAAAGTATGAGGGAGATAAACTAACTTTTACAACTTTTCCAGGAAAGCTGGGAAATTAATGCAAACCACCTTAACCCTAAGACAGCTTCTCCCAAATAGCAGAGTAAATTAACTTACATAAAAGACCCATGTTGCTATTCTTAGCCTCCTTCCAAACTCATGCTTCCTCATTTAAGTCAGCTTGCATATCTAAACCACAGTGCAATTTCTATATAGGGCATCTTTCCTCACTATGTAACAGCATTAAGATCCTCCAGGATGTGTTTTACCAACCTGCTGATCCAAACCCCACACAGCTTACAGCCATCAGCCTCATATATCTTACCACACCTCAAGGCATATGTTAATTGACCAATAAAACACACCTGTAGCATATTAATGTTATAATAAAACTCTCTACATATTCAGTAAATTTTGTATTATCAGTTCTCCATCAATTATTTATTAAGAACTAACATAATAAATAATCTGCTGAACAGTAACAGGAGGACAAAACAGTACGAAATACATTTTATCACCTCCTCTCTACATTTCCAGTCTTTGTAGCATACTGCATATTTATAAGTGCTTGAAGTAAGGTAAGATTGAACTCCTCAGCTCTAAATCTTCACACTTTATTCACCAAGAGATTGCTTTGTTGAAATTAACAAAAGAACAGGATTTCACATATGTATTTGCTTGCATCAGGCTCCCTTAATCCTAATATTAGTAATTCCCTTCTGTATAGAATTGCTGGTTTCATCCTTTGTGAGTGCTCGTTAGCTGACTCAGTATTAGCATTAGCTAACAGAAATATTTCCACTACAAAGACACCGTAAGCCTCTTCAGGACTAAAATGGATTTTAAATTTCAGTAGAGAATATTTTCAGTATCTCAAAATAAAATTAGCACAGAACTAAAATAATGGAGTTCTACCATCACAGAAATCAAAATAAGAACTAATGTGGCTTTCATTGATCTCGTAACCCTGGACCTACCAGAGGTTCATTCCTTCCCCATTTTCTTAGACAGAAATAGTCTTGGAATTTGTAAATCCTACACGGAATGAACTACCACAGTACTGCTGAAATGCTCAAACACGAAATACAAGCCTGTAATTTAAGTGAGGACTTCGGACATAATGTTCTCAACTAGTTCAGGCTGTTAATTCACCCCTAAAATAAAAAATTACAATGATTTACACAACTTCTAAAAATCCAACAGTAAAGAATCCTTAAAATACAAGGTAATATTTCATAGAATCATAGAATCACCAGGTTGGAAGAGACCCACCGGATCGAGTCCAACCATTCCTATCAAACACTAACCCATGTCCCTTGGCACCTCGCCCACCTGTGCCTTAAACCCCTCCAGGGAAGGTGACTCAACCACCTCCCTGGGCAGCCTCTGCCAGTGCCCAATGACCCTTTCTGTGAAAAATTTTTTCCTCATGTCCAGCCTAAATCTCCCCTGGTGGAGCTTGAGGCCATTCCCTCTTGTCCTGTCCCCTGTCACTTGGGAGAAGAGCCCAGCTCCCTCCTCTCCACAACCTCCCTCCAGGTAGTTGTAGAGAGCAATGAGGTCTCCCCTCAGCCTCCTCTTCTCCAGGCTAAACACCCCCAGCTCTCTCAGCCGTTCCTCATCAGGCCTGTTCTCCAGCCCTTTCACCAGCTTTGTTGCTTTTCTCTGGACTCTCTCCAGAGCCTCAACAACCTTCTTATGGTGAGGGGCCCAGAACTGAACACAGTATTCGAGGAGTGGTCTCACCAGTGGCCTCCAGCAGATCGACACTTCCACCAAGCTTAGTGTCATCTGCAAACTTGCTAAGGGCAAGTTGTATCATTTAATATTCATTCACTTTGTTTGCAAGAACAGAAAGATGTCAGATCCTCCTTCAGTGTCTGTCAAAGTGAAGATATTGGATGGGAAGACTGGTAAAGAAAAGCCATAAGAAGATACAATCATAAAGCAGAATAGCTTCTCCCTTGAACTACAGGAGCACGGAATAGCTAGTGTGGGCTCCTGTCATCTACATAATTAAGGGTAAAACAAGAACAACTCAGCTCAGGATAAGATACCAGTCATTTACCACACAAGAGAAATGATGCAGTAATCCTAGACGTTATTAAAATTACTATTACTACAATCATTATAGTGGAGCACCTCAACTAAACGATTATAACAGAAGAAGACGTGGGAAGGTGTATTTTTTTATTGTACTTCACAGTAGTTACCGTTCAATAACTAACAGGGCAATCCTAGTATACTTTTACTACAAACGAAGACTGTCAGTGCATGCATAACTTTCACTCTCACTTACTTTTAATCAATACGTTACTGAAAAACAATTGTCTTTAGAAAAAAAACTCAGATCCATTTTAGGTAACAGAGAAGGTAAACTAGATAAAGCAAGAATCTGTAAAAAAAAGCAAAACTCCAATGAAACCACAGGAAATTAAGTCTTAGGAGGGACAGGCAACTGAAGGGATATAAAGCCAATTTCACAAATAATGCTTTTGTTTTATCTCAGACCTTTACCACAAAATGGCTAAACAGACCAAAGGTCAATTCTTGTATGCAACTCCTATGTTTGAAGGTTAAGCAGTA
Organism: Phaenicophaeus curvirostris; assembly: GCF_032191515.1. NCBI lineage: Eukaryota > Metazoa > Chordata > Aves > Cuculiformes > Cuculidae > Phaenicophaeus > Phaenicophaeus curvirostris. The sequence continues at coordinate 18,146,314 of NC_091404.1, read as the reverse complement.
AGCAGATGATTATCTAAAGAAATCCAATCCAAACATATCTACAAAATGCAGAATCATCTCCTGTCTAAGAAAACCTCCTCTTTCACCGTCTTCGTGACAATGTATAATTTTCAAAAATAATTACTCCCCTTTTCACTGTGTTTTTTTTTTCCCTTATGGAACACCATAAGGAGTTTTATTGCTATTCAAACTTTTGTGGCATTTTTCTATTTCGATACCTTCATTAGAGCCTCTCAATAGCTCCTCTCAGGAGCAGCCTCAATTCTGTCTTCATCATGTAAATTGTGTTATTCTACTGCTGCACACCAGCATGGGGGAGATGACTTTTATTTACATGCATTGATATATATATTTCTTTTTTCTGACCAAATTCCATCAATTTACCTTTCCAATCATCCCTGAATTTGGTTCAGCTTACTAAAATACCTTTCAAAACAACCACTTTACATAGATGATTCTGGGCCCAGGACCCCTGCTAGGCGTGAAAGAATATGTATTTATGCAAGCACAAGATAGGGAATATCATTTTATTTGTTTCTCTCAGGTGGTAAATATAGTCTCAAATTTCCATGCAGGTGAGGAGATATCCCAAGAAAGCAGTGCTGTTGATGTTTTAAGCCAGTTGCTGCATGTTTTCAAGGGCTGGCCTATTTAGGTTGGAAATAATTTGCTTATTTGTATTTCTAATAAATATTATAGTTAAATTCAGATATAGCAACAGTCAGGTAGAAAACAGATAAAGGCTGGGAACAATCAATAAAACATAACTTCCAAACAATTTCCTATTCTTTTCTCAAAGGAGAAGTTAAAATTCATATTCCTACAGATTGCAGGCTTAGATGATTAAAATACCTGTTTTACAAAAAGCTACAATATATCCCACTTTTTTCTCAGTGTTCTTATCCATCGCCGCCTTTACATGACAAATGATCACAAAGTTGAAAAGAATTAAAATCAAAACCACATGAGTTACTAAAATGAAAGAGGAAGAGTCAGCAAATGCATGAGCGCCAGTTTGAAGATTATTCAGTTGCTTCTCATTATAGGAACAATCCCATAGCAAACACAGAATACACAGAAAAGGAAAGCGCTAGAGACAAGCAAGAAGATAAACGGGAGAAGAGGACAAAATAATCTTCATTATTATTATCAATTCAGTACAGACAAACAACTGAAAGCTCTCAGCTTTAAGAGCAGGTGAAAATCACAGTATTATTAATAACTACATGGAAAAAATTAACATATATCTTCCACTGCCTTCCATCCACCACACATTGTTCATGCCACTTAAGTGCACCTTAAAATAAACCATAGGAAAGGCTGTGTTAGAAATACCAGAGAAATGACAGCCTTCATTTCCTAACAGTTATTTACAATGCATCTTTATGGTCAAATATTTATGATTTACTCATGCTTCAGTCTCCTGTGATGGGTGTTACTGTGGTTGAAATTTTGCATCTGCAAACATTTGCCTCGATCAAGTAGACAACTTAGACCCAAGGAACCTAAAGGGAAGACATAGAGTTACACTCAGCATCACACACATAAAAGTCAGCCTTGGCCTCTTTACATGCAACACACTAAGGAAATTTTATCTGACAGTAGATCACATCAAGAAGTACTAAACAAACTCCTCTTCAGACTGGCATGGCTGGGTTGAGACCTGCTGCTCAAACTAAAGGGCAAGAAAGAAATTCACAGGCAGTGGAGCTGAACTTGGCAATGGACATGAAGGGCAAGAAGGGCTATTACAGGTATCTCAGCCACTAAACTAAAAGAGGGTAGATTCAGACAGATACAACTGGCATAGTTTGCCGATACAGGTGGTAGATGGCCCATCCCTGGAAACATTCAAGGTCAGGTTGGACAGGGCTCTGAACAATCCAATCAAATGGAAGATGTCACTGCAGAGGAGTTGGACTAGATGACCTTTAAGGTCCCTTTCAACTGAAACCAATCTACAATTCGCGCAAAAAAAAGAGGCTATAAACCATATTATCTGTCTAAACATGAGTCGGTTTGAAGCTATATATGTAAATTATCCATCCAGATGTCTCCAGGAACTAGAGACATTCTAGAAGGCAATATTTCCTCATGAAGAGTTAAGAAGGAATAAGATGATCTGTATAAACTCATAGATAGTTTAATTCAGTGTCAGTGCAAATGTTCAAGTATGCATGCAAAGTCTTTTGCAATGAGAATATTCAGAGTGTTTTTTGAAATGTCAGAAACAAACATTAAATATATGAACAATATTTCAATGTAACTATGCAAAAGTGGCAAAGCATTCAAAGAATGCCTGGAGAACAAGGAAACCAAATGTTCTACTTCCATCAAAACAAGACAATAACTCATTTCAAAAGAGTAATTTCAAGGAGACGCATCAAATGCTCAAAATACAATATTATAGGGTTTGTATAATATGTGAGGTAATTGCTGCAAAATCTAAAAATTTCCTCAGTAAAGGATCGAATTACCATTCTCATTCAGAGTAATAAAGAAGAACTTCAATATTACATGTCAAAACAAACTTACTTTGCACATTCAACCTTATTTTATTTCCTTGTTTTTTGGCTTTTCCCCCCCAATATTGCAAATGCACCTATGAAACTTGTCAGTTTTATATACCGTATACAAAAGTGAAGACTTCAAAACAAATACGGTTCCACTGTTAGTGACTTCAGGCATCATGTGCTGAGATTGGCTGGGATGGAATTCATCTTCTTCACAGCTTTCCGTACGGTGCTGTATTTCGGATTTCTGATTAAAACATCAATAACATGCATGCATTTTGGCATACATTGTATCAAAGGGTAAAAAAACATATCAAGGGTAGTAAATACTAACACCTTTAAGTACCTGAAGAGATGGCACAGGGGCATTCAGGTTAGTATTTCACAAAACTTAATATAATACTGAAGAGATTAGTAATAGTTAATAACAGTCACAATATTAATTTATTTAATAACATTTAAATAATATTATCTAGCAGGTTATGTTAAAGAACAAAGTTATGAATTAGTAACTGAATGATTACTTCCACACAAACCAGGTAGAGGATGGTGGAAAAGCACTAGACATATTTTCATTCTGCCTGAGTAATATTCCCTTTCTTTGAACATGTAGAGAGCATTTCAATGGTAATGAATGTGTATACATATGCAGGACTAAACACAAGAAATATCCAAGAGCGATGCTAAAATTCCTAAGAAAAACTGAACAGCAATATCAGTTCAAGTTAATCTCCAAATCTACTCCTATTGAAAACTTTTGAGATATTGATTATTTCTTTTTGTTTTCTTTTTCATATACGAAAAACAGAGCTTTTGTCCCTTGACAACTGACTAAACTTAAATGCTGAGTTGTCATACTTAGCAGCTAAAGGGCAGTGCCTGTAGCAAAAATCCTTCAAACAGCAGCAGATTGTTTGAACGTTACCTGAATAACTCAAGTACCCTGGTGGGCAAGATGGAAAGAGTCCACAGTTTACAAAGCTGTGTACACATACATACATATATAAATACTAAGTGCAAATATATATATAAAAAAATTAACATTGGGAACAGTGGCTATGAATCCCGTCATCTAACTAACTATCTACCAGTTAAGTAAGAACCTTATAGAACCTATGCTTTGAGGGTAGTCACTGCCAATATATGGTAAAACATGATCTTATTGTCACAGTAAAACAGAAAGAGAAATTAGAAAAAAAGAGAAGTGAGTAAGATTGACTATTCTTGTAAACACAGACATAAAATTTCACAAAGACACACTGCTACAAAAGAAAAACCAAGAACTGCTAAGCCTGCTGGCCAGTGCCTTTTTCCCCATCTAATTTTTCTGAAGCATCATTCTTCGAAAAAAATTCAAAACTTTATATAGTATGTTAAATATAGAGGCAAAATACAATGAAAAATCCACCCAGAACACCAACTTTATTCTGTCTTGGTTTATGCATAATGAACACGTGGGGTCTATTGCTGCAGTGTGTCTAAGCCATATGTTAAGTGGATTTGTAAACATGGGCATTTACACCAAGGGACAGATATAATGCTCAAGGGTAAAAGGAACCATCCAACAAAAACTTTCTTTGCAGACTTCTATTGATCATTTTGATCCACAAACTTCCATTCCAGATGTAAATAAACAAACAAAATAAAAAAAAAAACAAACCAGCAGATGCTACAATAACAGAATTATTTGCCAGTTTCACTTCACATCAATCAGATAACTTTTTAATATATGCCAAAAGTAAACAACGCTTATTCCTTAAAAACTGATACCACAGTATTATAATGTGACTGTGTAAAAGATAGGAAAATAGAAGGGAAAAAAATCAGTTCTAGCCTTGCCTACATGACCTCATAAAAGAATAAAAAAGCAGAACTAATTGGTGTACTCCATCATATGAATATAGTGGTAGCTGTTGAGCACCCAGCTAGAGGATAGAGGGACTACTCTTTTTTTCTCAGCTTCTACGCAGAGTGGGAGAGTGAGATGTGGAGCAGAGCTAAGAGAAGAAGAACAGCAGCTAGGTCAAGTTGTATTCCTTGTCTCTCTCTCCCAGGAAGCAAGTTAGCCTGCTTGGCAGTTTGACACAACTGTGAATGCTTTGGTATTAGAAGGAACAAACAGACGTAAGGCATCATATAGGGAAAAAAAAAATCTAATGTAAGAGGAAATAAAATAAGTAACTAAATATGCTTAGGGCAAATTATTGAATTAACATACATACATGAAAAAGTCAAATCATGCAGAACAGTGTTTGTGGTTATTAATGGAAACTTTCATCTTATTGGAAATATGGTTATGCCTTGTTAAGTCTGAAAACATGCTTACAAGAAAAAAATGTAAAAACTATAGTTATTACTCATAATAAATTATTTTAGATGCCTGAAATCCTGCAGCATCAATACAAAACTACGGAATCAGAAAATTTTAAGCGATGATTTGCTAAGAGACGGTGAAGACTTACTATGGTAATAACCTGAACACACTAAAAAGGGCATAATATATGCAACAAAAATGAATGAGAAATCTATATTTGTGGGAAGAAATAAATAAGAAAACAGAAATTAATACTGGAGAAATGCAATATGGAAAGAGAATAAACGGAAAGACAATTTTATCTTATATAATTCTATCTCTAGAAGAAGAGCATTAGAACAATGCCATTGCCAGGTAGTGACCATCACCTTCACGCAGCTTGGCTTTAACTAATACTAATTTGATGAGTTCACACATTATAATCAAAATCTAGCAAAACTCTAAAATCCATTCTTCAGCCTCAGTGAAAATGGTGACTGTCCAGACAAAGATACTTTGTTAGAGGTTATATATAAGCAATAAGCGTTAACATACAATTAACTCGGATGTTTTTGTCACTCAGAAAGTGTTAAATCTTTTTTGCTTAACCTACACATATGAAAAAAACAGGAGACTAAAACAATAAACCTCAATAAAAATGGTTTCAAATGAAGCAGGAATTTATTAATTAAATTATTGCAATTATTAATAATTATTTGTTATTAGTAACAGACGCACTGAACTGGCAACAGATGGTGCGATACGGTGAAAAAGAGATTAATTTCATACATTCACTTTTGGCAGTCCTTCTGCCCAACCAGACCATCTGTGACACATTAGAAACATTAGAAGTTGTATTATACATTTTGCAAAGATGATACAAATTATTTGACTGTTTGCTTTTCCAGTCCAAAATCAATTCGTTCTTCATGATCACAGAATTTTATACAAAGTAGTTTTTATCATATATATTCTGATCCACACTCCAGCGCTGTTTCCGTAGCAGACTGCAGACACTCTGCAGGATTTCGTCTCAACGAGTTTGCAAACAGCAGAGCTCACATTCCAGTGTGTGATTAGGCTAAAGTTCTTACTCACAGTGCATTCTCCACAGATAACAATAGGAGTTTAAATTTGCACTTTGGATATTGTCTTCACTTTACTTAGTAATTAATTTCCAAGTGAAAACGTCTAATCTGTTTACAGAAAACTGATGGGGGGGTTAATGGTATCCTCCCTGATGGCTCTTACAATTTTGCTTCCTGACAGCATTTAACATTTGGACATTTGTTTTTGTTTTCCTTCTGCTTTGGAATTTTTTGATCATATTTGTGTAGTGGATTCTGTAAAAGCAACCATTTCATCCAGCCAATGTATTTCCATAACACTCTTCAAATTTGCTACAAATACATGTATATAAACACATGGAGAATATTTTTATTATTTTTATTTAATATATTTTTAATGTCAGAAATTTAGGTTTCATGGCCACACCTTCCTGTATCATAAGAGCTGGAATACAGAAATATAATATGAAATCTAAGAGATTTCCATAGATCAGATGTATTGATTTACTGTGACCATTACAAGGGAAACTCTAATTGACAGGGGAAAAGGCTAATGACATCTGTTTCCAGTTAAATAGTTTGCTTTTTTTAGTGCAAGCCTGTACTTGTCCTGGATATTTTGTCCTAGATAACTTAACATACCCAAATCCATCTGCTATGAGTATCAGACGATTCAAAATTTCAACTTGTGAAAATATGGAACAAGGAGCTGGATTTCAGTGACCCAAAATGTGTCAGTCATGAACACATACTACAAAGAGCAAGGTTCACAATCATTTTGTGACTCTGGAATTTACTGCTGCATTTATCACCTGATTTTTAGAGGTATTATCACAGAAGCAAACAGATACCATACGCTGCTAACTGCCTTAGACTTTCTAAACAGCAGATGAAATAAGCCTTATGCTACTTTTGACGCTTTGTTCCTCAAATCTCTTCTCCTTACACCACATTTTTATTTCTACGCTTTTCTACTCCTCCCTCTTCCCAGTCTAATGTTCATGGCTCAGCAATCCAGCTAAAAAATGTCTCTGAGTCTCTATTTTCCTTACATTATGAGTATTTTCACCAAAAAACCCCTTTCCCTTAATTCAATTCAATGATGATGTATATACAAATATACGACATGAACAATTATGTGACCGTATGGAGAATGAACTGCAAATCATAATAGAAAATGGTATCTTTATTCACAACATGTATGCACTTGACAACTCAAGCTAGAATAACTGAGAAAATGGAAACCAAGAAGAATCTGCAGAGATGTATGACCATTCTGCACTCCTTCAAAGATTTCTTTTTTTATGAAGTTTAAAAGTTCAGTAGAAAGACAGGATTAAAGTATTTCCTAGCACTTCCTAACTCTCAGAAACATGACTTACCTTCCTTCTCTTCTTCACAATTTCACGTTACTGTACTGCAGAAGACTGAGAACAATACTAGACAAGTATTACTGTACTCAGAATATTACATATGAGCCTTTAGCATTCTTTGTACCAATCAGACCCTCACTACTCCTTTCTTTTTCATAATATCTCCCAGAAAAAGATATTTTTCCTGAATTTCCTACTTTGACAGCCACAAGTACATATAGTACATGGAAGAAATACATGCTCAAGTTTAATATGAGAGCTCTGTCCCAGAAAAACAATTTTGGCATGGCAGTCAAGTTTTTCCTGCCACTGTATTTAAGACAATCAAAACAAAACCTCATACAATGCAATTTTAGAGCAAATACAAATTTTTGACACCCTTGAAACTTCCTTTTGTTTGAAAATGACTACTCAAGCAAGACATACACCACAACTATAACTGTATACACACAGAGGGCTGCAACAAAATTAACTATTTGCTCAGGAAAGCATAACAGCTTTCAGCTATTTTTTATATAGCCACTTTCTTTTAAACTACTCATCTCAAGAGCCCACTAATTCCCGAAAGACCAAATGACATCACCTATCAGCTATTTCAACCTCCTCCTCTTGGAATTCTTCCTCTACGTATTCTTTTCATACTTCAGAACATCTCTGATTCACACAGTAATGTCTTCGTGACCTTGACTACACATTAGGGGACTGGAGCATCTCTCACATGAGGAGAAGCCGAGTGAGCTCAGTCAGTTAAGCCTGGAGAAGATAAGACTGAGATGCTCATAAATATCTAAGGGGTAAGTGTCACAGAATCATAGAGGATGGGGCCAGACTCTTCTCAACCGTGCCCAGTGACAGGACAAGGGGCTCCCAGGATATACTAATAGGATTTGAACCTATTCATCAAAAATGAGAGTGCCTCACCACACTTTTTGTTAAATGAAAACATTTGTGAGCCTTTGTTATGATCAAGGGTTTATGGATTTGGCATCAGAATTATGTAAGATGGCTAGATGGTTGTCCTTTAACGACTAACCAAAGAATGCTTGCTATGGAATATGTAACAACTGCGTTAGGAATGGGCCCAGAGTGTTCAGGACTCCAGAGATCCTAGAAACAGCCAAAGTAAGGGCGAACAGCATAACTGAATTCCCAGACGCACATATTTCACAAAGAGCCATGAAGGCAATTTGCCTTCTTGACTCTTCCCAGAGCCAAGAAGAAATAAGTCACATTAGTTATAGCTTCTTGGTTGCTAGTTCCAGCCCAAGTATCTCAACTAGTGTAAACCAGTAATACTTCAGTACCATAAAAATAGTCAGTTCAGAAACAGTTAGAGATTTTCTCACTTTTCAAAGAAGCTTCATTACTGAAGTCCTAATTTCTAACTGGTTGAAAGATTATCATGAAAGCAACAGGCACTTGCATTAATTCTTAGAATGAAATACATGAAGTAATAAATATTTAGCAACATAGAACTTCTTCACAGCCAAAATCTGGTACGAGATCACAGACTAAGATGTGAAGTTTGGGAGATCTTCTTACTTTCCCAACCTAGTTGGTTCTCTCCACATGAACATAGCCTCTATCACACTTGGCCACTCTCCTTTAATATTAGTTTCTGATCGCCTGGAACTGGATGATTTTCCACAGTGCTTTCCTGTTTCCCGTGATAACATTACTGTTTATTTGTTTATGATCTCAAATGTCTGTTATCTAAATAATTCTAGAGTTGCAAGGAAATCCTGTCTATAAGATTTTTTCCTGAGTTCCAGAGTAATTGAGTTTGACACTGCTGTCCTACTCTATTATATTGATGTTACTACTTTAGTCAAGAGATACCTGTTAGGATAGTATGTGACCTGACCGCACTTCTCTTCTCTGCAAAGATAAGCTAAATTTTGCCCATATAGATGATGTGAACCTGTGTAGGGATTTTTCATATTCCAACATTAACTATATTAGTTCCTATATTGTAACTATTATTCTTTCAAAGACTAAGAAGCAATTAATAGGTCAAAAACATGCGACCACAAAAACAACCACCAATCAGTATTCTTTGTTATAATGGAGGAAATGAGTTTAATATTAGAGATACTAGCTAGTTTATATGACATTATTCTTAAGGCAAGGCTGATAGTTTTGGAGCACCAATCTACTTTGAAAAGTGTCTTTAATGTCTTATTTTAATGGAGGTGAAAAGGCCAGAGAAAGCTCACCATATCCTGTGGACCTTTTCTAATCTGCCCTCATTTTTCCATCCTGCAAGTTTAACACTGGACTCATTGCTTAAGGAGACAAAAAGTGTTATGTGAGCTAGAGAAAGAACAGTGACTGGGTTTTCAGTCAAAGCTTCTATAAACCACTGTCCCTGTTGGACAGAAAAACTAGTCACTGCATTCTAGGAAGGCTATCTAGCTGATTAAGGATTTGGTTCTTGAGATGTTGAGTAGGATTTCCATGGAGAAAACTTATTCAGTAAACTCTAACATCCTCCTTGCTGAACTTGTCATATTTTCCTCTTATTCTTAGCAGAAAGTCCATTGCCATACATTCTGCATACAATTCTTCCCATAAGCTAGTACATGTTCTTCATTTCACTTCAAATTCCATACTTTCTTTCAATTATTTATCACTCTCATTTCTGCCCTAATTCTTAGAACACAGACCTGGTTAGGCACATTGATATTCAATATCTTAAATCTAAAGAAATAAAAGTTCCAAAGACACACATGGATTTTATTACTATGGTTCTTCCATCTTTGATATAGTTTCTGAAAAACCTTAGAGCAATGATTAGAGAAATTACTATGAGAAAGGATTGTTAATTCAAGGGAAATAAAAATAATTTCAAAAGAAAGATGTACCCCAAGTGATTTATTGTATTTTGAATGTAGGGCTCATTATTGGCCCTGTTGTACTACACTCCTCTACAATGACTTGAGCGTACTGGGTGACTGAAAATCAGGAATTCTGTTTCTGTCTCTGGCATTGACTGTCTGCATGGTCCTGTAAAAGCGTCATAACCTCTTTGAAACATGAAAGCAAAACTGCGTATTATCTGCACCTGAAAAGAAACATGGGCTTAGTAGGATCTTTGCTGTTTATCTAAGCTTTTAAGAGAGAGAGACAACACTCGGATTTTATTCCTTTCCTCATATGTGCTGTTCTCCCTCATCAAACACTTCACAGAATTGGAACTCTCTGTCTTCTGCTATAAATGTCTCCTACTGGGAAGCTTCTATTTCTAAATGTGTTCAAAATAGATCATTAGAAAGTTTGCCAAAGGAAAACCTGTGTTAAGTTTCAAGATTTTACTCCCCAAGAAAATACAATTTAATCACTCATTCACAACCAGCATAAGAGACTTTCTTTTTTTCTTTTTTAAATAGGCTAGCACAGGCAAGATCACAGCATACTTCCTTCTTCATACCTTGAACTCAGACTAGAGACACTTTCCACTGCCTTTTAGCATAAAGAAATACCAATTTATTTATTTTAAGTTTGGGAGAATAGAGCATCCCTCTTATGTAGAAGTCCTGAGCCACGGACTCAACAACATTTTAACATCCATCTTACTTAGAACTGTACCTGCCAGACTCATGACTTTTGCAATAATCCTCAATCCCAAACATCTGAATACATTCTAAGTGTTTTGAAATACGCCTTACTTCTTTCAGGCCACCCAAAGAACTGAAAACATCTCCAGAAAGAAGAAATGCAGTACTTTCCTCCTCTGTTTTGGGAAAATAATCATAATTCAGACCTAGAATGTGCCATTCCTTCTAATGGGATAGCTGTTTCATGGAGCTAACTGTTAGACAGACTACACCGCAACATAGCTGAACTGGGCCACAATAACCCAAACTAGCTAGTTTAGAACATCAGGAAAATGGCAAAAGATGAGTATTAACAAATAAATACAAACTGCAGAGCACACTCCATTAGCATTTCTTAATTGTTTCATAGGAACGACCAGGGGCACACATTACAGAATCATAAACCTTTAGGCATCTTTTCCCCTCCTTTCAGTTTAGCACAAATTGACTTATCCCCTTGGAACATAAAATACCTTGTTTGTAGAACAAAAAAACTGCTTGTGTATTTCATGCTAATGTTCGGGGTTTTCTTCTTGAAAAAAAAAAAAAGTGTCTCATTTAAAATCAGTCATAAATCAACCCATGAAGTGCAAAATACGACCCCTTTGCTTTCAATTCTGGCTTTAGTGATAGGAAATGTAAAGACTAGGGCTATTTCGGTGTGGTCAGGATGAAAGTTATCCTAATCTTCTTTTAAGTACAAAAGAAATTAAGTTGCTATCTGCTTTTGAGTCGTATACAGACATTTATTTGATTCAGGCATCTCGGGCAATCTTTCCTAGTGATGGATGGATTCAAACTCTAAACTTTCTATTATTCTGAGACAGCCCTTGGTGTGGTGCAGCAGGCTGCACTTACAGCATCTATTACCAGAACATGCCTTAAACAAAGTACATCCATCAAGAAAAAAAGTGACACATCTACACCAAAGGATTCCCAGGTTGAGTGCGCAAGAGAGGCATCAGTATTCTAACTGTATTTGTTAGGTTTCTTGAAATATTTCTCACTTCTTACATATCTGTTTTTCATAAACCAAGCCAACTTTGTATTTCAAAGGGTATGCTTATACTGCTTTGTAACTATGTCTTCAGATCTTACAATTATCTACATTAAATTTATATAACAGCTTTACAGCTAATCAAATTTTCTAGCTCTTTCTTGCAATGCAGCAACAAGACAGCAATACAGAGACTGAAGACTACGGACTAAGTTTTCTGTTGTACCTTTGCCAATTGTATTGGTATTTATCTCCTCAGTTAATCCTGTTTCTGTTGGGAATTCGTGTAGGAGTTGCGTGATCTGGCAGTTACATAATCTGCCAGCTACATTTACAAGTAATTAAGATGCTAAACCCAGTGTGAATAAGAAAAAGATTCTCACTACCAAGTATCACGATCATCAGAACTGATTCAGAAGAGGAATCAGCAGTGGTTTGAAAGCCCCAAAGTAAATCAAGAGAATACTCAAAATTAAGCTATCCTTAATGGTTTCTTTTATTTCCCAGTAAGTCACCTGCTTCTCTCTGTTTCAGATCACTTTGATTTCTTGCTTACTTTTATACCTGTAACTACATTCTTCATTTTGCATCTATTTTTGTTTGTCAAATGTCAAATCCCAAATTAGCGTCTTTCTTCAGTCATCTCCACTGCAGTAGCTCACCTCCTAGACAGGCAGCAGAGGAGAGGAAACAGCCTACTGTGTGACAACCTGGCATCTAGCACTGCTATCTTCACAAGAAGCTTTTCGAGTTTGCTGTCTTTCCAGGTCATTGCTCAAACAGGACATAAAAATGCATAGTGAAGTATTATATGAATATTAAAGGGATATAACCTTTACCTGCTTAATACCTTTATTTATTAAACCCGTGACTTCGGCAGACAATTTGATTTCAGGGTTCACAGATTGCTTGGACCTATTTGAATGATCCTCAAAAGCTAACGGAATCAAATGAGGTTGAAGCTGGGCTGTGAAAATTAATGTCCAAGCATTCAGAAGCACTGTTTGTGCCTGGAAGGACATAATGAAGAGCTTTAGGTTTATCAACACAGTAGCTCCCAAGAGCAGCCTTCCTTTGTCTACATAAGTCATCTTCACAGACAGAGGAAATGGGATACATTAGACAAGTCAGAAAAAGAGTCGGTAATGGGGATTTTGGTTAAAATCTGACTCTACCATAGAAAAGCCTATGAAAGTATATCTAAGCATAAGGGAAAAATAAGTTTCTGACTTTTCAGATCACAGTCCTTAAAGTTACAGTCAAGACTTTCCCAGTTGTTGCCCATCTGTCTAATCGGCTATAAGCCTAGACAGCACTGGAATGGAGTCACTGTCATTATCACCTTGCCATAATTGGCATGGCAGGATGGAGCAGCATGTACAGCCCTCTCCCGGTGTGAGAGAAAGTGAAGAGAAACCAAAGCAAGTGAGCCAGATGTCACAGAGACCCTAAGACGTGTGCTGGGATCCAGAGGATGAGTGATCAGACTGTCTGCTTTTACCAGAGAGCAGCTCTGTTTCTTCCTGTCCTCCATTGTCTTTGTTTTCTCCAATGCATATGACTTCATTGTCATTGGCAGTTTTGTACCTGTGACCGAAGCTTTATTCCAGTAACTATGAATATGAAACATTCTATGTGCTTTCCCCTTTTCATGTGCCAGACATGGATGTTACCGGGAGACTGTGAGGGAACGAGACTGTTAGGAAGGAAGCAAGGAAGGAAGCAAGGAAGGAAGCAAGGAAGGAAGGAGACTTCATAAAAAGTGAATGGCCATTTTATTTTCACAATTCCTTAATCTCTTTAGAAAGCTTTCCTTGGTTTAGCTCTCTCTCGAAGAAGGCCAGATCCCACTAAAGCTGTGAGTTGAGACTATTCAGACTCAGTCCTTAGACCAAAGAAACTGGTCTAAGAGCAAGAAGGAGGAGAATAATTTAATGTTGTAGCACATGATACAATGTGACCCTGATGTTCGCTAAAACCTCTAAGGTTGAACGTCCGTAGTTGAACCAAACCATTGCACAAGTTGGATAAATCTCAGGGCTGCAGTATGCATTGATCTGTAACAACCTTCTAGGTCCATCCAGAACACTCTCAGACCTACCATGCCCATTTTTACCCTCTTTCCAGGCCTTGATGCAGGCTATGCATTTCAAATGCTGTATGGCAGCCTAGTCAGCACTGGGAGGTGAAACACCACTACTGAATTGACTGCAAAAAAGAAACAACCAATAAAACCAAACCAAAAGAAAAGATAATTTTTACTGTAATTTCCTGGTTAGGTTTATATTAAATAGTGGTTTTGGTTTCCCCCTTTTCAGTTCTAGTGTGTAGCATCCAGTTTGTTTCAGATTCAGCAAAAGTGCAACACCCTAAGCATTTAGATAACTCCAAAGCCCTCAGTTTAGAATGTACAATGTTATCATAGGTGTTTCTCCAGAATCAAAGGTGAAAGAGAATTAAATAGGTTCCAGATGGAGTGGACTTTAGCTAAAGAGGAAAAGTCAGAAGCTTAACCATATGATAGACCTAGAGGCGACTCCAAAGCTGCCAGGAGCTGCCTTCAGAGTTTGCCAAGGAGACAGATGCTTATGCCAACAGTGCATAGATTGGCATCATTTATATCACATCAGGTCTCATGCTGTCACGATGCCACAGTGCAAAGTACTAAATCACACAGCTAATATTTAGAAAAGAGCAATTACACTGCATATATTTAGATTATAAATCCGGAAACAGGTTTTGTATTATATTTACCCTTATGGATCTTAACTTGTAAGGCAAGAAAGCACATCTTACTGTATTCATTTAACTCTTAATGAAAACTTCACGAGAGCAACAAAGTATAAAGATAAATGACACCTTTAATGTTAATATCAATGCAAAACCTTGCCATGAGTAGGCATCAAATATTTGATACTAACGTGGAAACTAGATCTTCTGCTTATAAAGGAATTCCCCAAAAGATCCAGGGAATGGTTTGGGCTTTTTTCCTCCTTATCTTCTCTTTACAGACCCTGAATATAAAGTGCAAAGCTGCAAAGATAAACACATAATACATATCTAAAACCTGTTTTTCTTTTAGTGGCTTCACACATTTATCCTAACTTCATGCTCTATCACTTGGAACATCTTTCTGTCTGAAAATAAATTATGCTCTGTATGGAGCATCAAGCCTAACCTTAGGCATCTAGCAGCATAAAACTGTACAGATGTATTACAGCAAATATCCATATTACACGCTGTGTCATGGCATTTGAACAAGTGCAAACACTTGCATGCAAGTTTAGACACAAACTGGTTCAACATGCCTTGTTTAGAGATCACTGTGCTGAGACTTCAGGTTTGATTGCACCGTCTGTTAAAAGCATAGGGAGTTCTCTGAAGATACCTAATAGTCATCTAAATCCAACATTAACACAGAAGTTCTGAACCAAGTAGAGTGAAAACAGATAGAAACCACTGTCATGACACACAGTAAATCACTGCCATCAGAAAAGAGCACTGCAGCTCTGAAACACATCCATAGCAGGAAGGATTAACTTTGTTCTCTACAGAGATCCTACCAGAAAGTGTGTTAAAATCTACCTCTCCTTGATTGAGAGACTGAATAAACATTGACAATTATTTAACAGCTGTTGAGGCAGCATGTTTACATATCCTGGGGACTGTGCCAGCCAAATAGTGTCATATCATTAAGAAGCTTTGCCCTAAAGAAGCTGAAGGATTAAGACTTCTGAGAACCCTAGAGGATTCATGATAATTTTCCTACTGCACTACCTGGGCCTCACAAGGGGTTGATCTGGAAGCGCCATTGCAGGTGCTTTACTACCACAGAAGCCCTCAGCAGAATCATAAAGCACTATGTTCCTGGGGGGAAAAAATCCCAAACGATCTAAAATGCATCACCACTCTATTAGACACTGCCTAAACAACAACAACATAGCTTTGTTTATTTGAGAGCTTTCTGATGCAATTCTTTGGCTTTCTATCCCTAACCACTGGACATTCATTAAAAATCCTATGTTCTCTGTGAATAAAAAAATAAGGGGTTTCATATCAATGTATTCTTGCTGAATGCCAGTACTGTCCTCACATGCCACAGAAAAGTACAGGTTTGTATCAGCTGCTAAATTCTCCATCTCTCCCCAAAGAAATTACTGAATCTAATCTGCTAGCTTCCCAAAAAAGCTACAGCTAAGCATCTCCATCCCACTTACTCCATGGCCAAACATTCTGCTCTCAAATCCCTGTACACTCCTGAGAGTCTTTCGATACTATTCAAAACATGCATTTCATTTGTGTAGGCATATCAGCAAAAGCTCTCATGGTAAACTGTGACTAGAGAGCTGCGTGATTGTGGCAGCTGGAGCCAGATAAGACTTTTGCTGGATTTATTGACATTTGGAAGAGGCAAAGGAGTAGTTTCAAGAACTAGTTTCAAAAACGGATGAGGTCAGATAATCTTGACTGAGTACGGTATGTTAGGGATTAATATTTCTAAGATGAATAGCTCTCCTTGTCTGCAAACTCAAATCACATTGAGGAACCAATATACTGCTTGCTTTATGTTAAAATATATATTGACCCAGTCTAAAGAGACAGATTCCTTTTCCCCCAAGATATTCTTTATAACATGTGTGCCATCCTGAATACAAAAATAATTTAAACCAAATACATCTTTTGCAAACAATGTAAAGGTAAAAAATCCGCTTTTCAATGATAGAGTATTTACATAACACATATTTGAAAAGAATGCAACATTATATTTGTGTAATCCAATCAATTTACATTCAGTTCCTTTAATGTGGCAGAAGCTATAAATGAGTGGATTTAATACTTCAGAGTTTGAATTTTCACTCTTTACAAATCTTAAGAGTCCTTAAAAACAACATTATTATTTCCAGTACTAAATATGAAACTAATAGTTCTCTTTGGTAAAATTAGCATTTGTTTTCCTCAGAATAGCAAGCTAAAAAGCCTATTTGTGTTTCAGGAATTATGTCTTTCTGCTCTCAATCACATGAGTCAAAGGAGATGTTTGGCTTTTGTTTCATGGAAAGCATCTCTGTTACATCTCACATGTAACTCTGTTAATCATCCAGCATTTAAAAAGCACAAGTAATACCACCCCACTAACCATAAAAGCAGAAAAGTTGCTACTGACAGGAAAACACATACAACATGGAAAAAATCACACATATAATAAAAGGCATTTCAGGTCCTTCTGTTCCCTTGCTCTGACTGCAAAGCCAAGACAACAGTAAATAGAACTGATTTAAATCTCAAACAAAAGAACCTTTTCATTGCATCTTACATCAATTTATCTGTTGAACTAATTGCCATATAAGCCTGTAAAGTCCAGCTAGAAAAAGTAAATGTGTATTCAAACTGGGTGGAAAACAATCATAATGGAATGAATTGCAAATGTGCACATTAATATAAACTGTCTCTGAAAGATCTAAGTCATCCACTCACTGACTACAAACTATTTCCATAAGAGCTATTTTCATGCTATACAGTATATTTATTCTGAAACACATAGCACTGGCCGCTGCCAGACAAAGCACAGAAATAAATACACACCCAGCATACAATTACAGTAACTTAAGACAAATGTTTTGGGAGAAGGTGGGTGGGAAAGCAGGGAAGAAAAGACTCTGAAGGCAAAAAAAAAATCTTTGTTTTTCTGTCACTATGGAAAAATACTAATTCCTTTGGTCAATAACTGAAATACAGCCTTTTCAGTCTTAAAATTTCAGTCTGATATATTTTTTACAAAAGAGAGAGGGGTTTGTCTAGTTTCATTAACTAACTCTCTATTGGATTAGGCTTTTTACTACAAAATCTATACAAAAAACTTTCCCTTTGCAATAGTGAACACATACATTGCTGGTGGCAAAAAAACATCTGCGCTGTGACAAAGCCTTTCCTCTAGGGTATCTCCCAGTCAGCAGCACAGATGGACCCTGGGCAAGGCTGGCTCGATTCCAGGAACAGGGACCTCCTCGCTCTGACACTAGTCTGTCTGAGCAGGTAGTGAACACTCTGGGGAAAGAGACACTTCTGGAGAGTTCTTCCTTAATTAATTCCCACTGAGAGTGGGAATTTACTGAAAATCCAAGAGCCAAACAAGTCCCAATAAGTGGATTCAATTAAATATTATAGCCATGCCTATCTACCTTCTACTTCTTATTATCACACAAATGAACAAATGGATGGGATTACCAAGTAAGAACAAAGGTTCACCAAGCTCATTTTCCTTTCCCCGTAACAGCCACAAAGGAACGTGTTGAAAGGAGTGCAAGGCCAGGCCAAGCACACATGCTCCTCTCCTTCTGCGCTCTCTCAGCCTCCAGTCATTTTCAGCTCAGCAACTTGCTGGGTTCCACATCCTCTCTTAACAACCCTCTCAGGACTTCCTTGCCATGAACTTGGCTGGTCTCTTCTGAGCCACTGAGTACAGCCAGAAAACAGAAATGGTAGTTTTCATAGCTTCTGAGATTGCACCGATATAAAGCATTGAAGTACGAGCAAATCATTGATGAAATCTATTCACTACGTAAGTGACCGGAGTTAACACAGCTCCTGCTGGCTGGGTAAGTGCAAAGGCCAATGCTACATTTATTCATATCCTCGTTATTCTTTGCCCTGCACTGAAATAACTGTATCCTCATGTAGATCAAGACTTCTCTATTCTGGTATGCTTAAATCACAATAACCGGGTTTCCCAGATCTGCTTTTGGGATATTGCAATGCAGGACCTCAAAAACACATTTCTCTTTAGTCTTAGATTACTGCTGACCAATAGAATGTTCAATAAGTGTAACAGAGCGCACGTATTATAAATAAATTTTAAAAGTTAACATATTTATAGGACCCAAACCTTTGGAGAGCAATAATATTTTAAAAAATATATATTTGGGTATAATATTTAGTACAATGACAAATAACTTGTAGCCTGCCGTTACTGGTCTGGGAGAGAATTCAAAACGATGGATAGTTCTAGTGTTTTACACAAGAAAGTAAATTCTACATAAGTAGCTATAAAGTTGTAGTTGCCAAACTATTTGTACAAGAAGATCAATTTTTAGGAATTCCAAGGAGGTAGAAAAAGAAAGAAACTAGGGCTGTCTAATCAAAATATGAAACTCCCAGTAGGAGAAGAAAGCTTCAACCTTCCAGATATAAAACATATTACATAGCATTCACACTTGAGCAATTGATAGAATGGTTTAGAGAGACAGCCATGCAGTCAGCAGAACAGATAACCTTGGGGGAAAAAAGTATATGGAACTTCTGTCCCTCCAGGTATTATTCATTTGCTGAAGGTGGAGTAGCAAAGATCCAGAGTTTTAAACCATTAAGACTATAAGAAAAATGTGATTAGCTCACATGCAGAATATTTTAGTTTTGTCTGTATTTCCTTATGAAACTTCAAAGGGAAAAGTTCTCATTTTTAATAATAGAAAATACCAAGTTATCTTATTTCAATCCAGGTGTTACTGCAGTCAGTTAGAAATTGTGACTGATATTTTCAACTGAAAAATACAACATGCTTTTCAATAGATATTGGCAATTCTTTAGGGCCCAATCCTAAGACAAAAGCTTTTCTGTTGCCTCCACAGGTTTTGTATTAGGCCTTTAGTAAACTGAAATGAAAGAAAATCCCAAAACACTTAGGTACGTTGCCATTTATCAAACAGCCAACTAAAACAGCAACAGCATTCAGAGTCACAAGCTCCAGTGAAATACGGTCTAAGGATCAAATTCAAACACTCACTGTACAATAAATAAATATGCCATAGCACTAGGCATACCACAAACAATAGAAATATTAACTATGCTTATACATGGGAAATATGTAACCCTTATCCTATATAAAATCTTGGAATGAACCAAAATACCTTCTGATGCCAGATGCTGGCAACTCCAAGACTGAACTATAATATTTTTAATCTCAAGATTAGCCAATATCTTTTAACAAATTTAGACAAAATTGCCTTTTGCCAAAACAAGTTAAATCTCCTTATTCTACTACTTGGAGATATTCTTCTTACATGCTGAGTACGCAGATAATGTCCACTTTACTTCTATAAGCTACTTGTCACCCACCATCAACAGAAGAAATGTAAGTAATATAAGGATATATCCAGACCACACTCATCTCCCAGTGAAAAAGCCTGAACTCTTAAAAGAAAGAAATATGCAGACAACGCTGAACATACAGGGGTCCCTTCACAAACCAACACATTAAAAAACTGTGCTGTCCAGCACTACCATCTCTTTCTCTGCTTTGGTTATGTAGTGACTGTCCTGGACTATTGTCCTGGACTGCCTTGGATTATTGCCATTGCACACTGGAGAGATTGTATACAGGGAATAGGTGGGCATTGGTAGCTGAATATGTATCTTCAGAAACTGTGATTGGTGTGGAAGGATAGACTTTTCCCACAAGTTTTTCCCCAACGTTATCTAGTCCGCTGACTGCACAGCTATCTCTATAAACTATTCCATCCATGCATCAAGTTTGAATGCTATGTAATATGTTTTAAATCTGGAAGGCTGAAGCTTTCTCTACTAGGACTTTAATATTTTGATGAGATGGCCTGCTACTATTTACTTGCCTTTTAACTACGATATTAAGAATTTAGAAATAATTTAGTCTTCTTGAATATTTCCGGAGTTCCAGGTAGTTAAAAGGTTGAAAAGCATCACATTTCAGTTTTTGAGTGGGAATGGTTCCACTGCTTACCTCTATTTGAAACCCATTAGATAAAATATTTCATATAGCACAAAGAAATGAAAAGGGAGATTATTAACACCACAGCCTGCTGACTGAAACACAAAGAGCTATATTGGTACCCACACTGGTCAGTCCACATACAACTCAAATCACTGAAGTTCTACATTGTTAGGAAGTAAGTAATAGAATAGTAAATACCTGCCTTTAAACACCATTTCCCTTTCCCTCTTTTACTCTTTAAACCGCTTTTAAATTACTGTACTTACTTAAAAGCATTGGCGTATTTGGATGCACAGGAGAACAAAACCCCTTTTCATCTACAAAAGTTTAAAAGAGTTGACAGAAACTTTTAAATAGCTTTGATCTGCTCATATTTCCATTTTTACTCTAGTAAACTATTTAATAAAAGAACGTCAATAATCCCCCACACTATATACCCCAGAGAAAATGTTGAAACCAAATATTACTGCATTTCTGTTGTACAGTAGTTGTAAGATTAATTAGGACTAAAATTTAGAATGAAATCCTACCAGATATTATTTTTCTCTCCATACGCTATGATTTCTACATTTTGATTAAAGTCTTTTACCATACTTTAATGCTAAAGTCGAGGAGAAGCTATTCACTAACTCTGAGTTTATGAATCCAAAATAATGAAATCATGTCTTTTCTTGTTTTAAAGCCTACTTGATCACTAAGGATTGAAAAGAAAAAATCAGTGGGCCTTTACTATAAGGCTTCCAAGAAAAGACATAGAAACTGATAGATCAGATGCTTGATAAATGGTGGATTGCCAGAGACTCATCCATATGGCTCTTCAGATAATGCTTGAATATGATGAAAGTTTCCTTTGATTAAAAAGCCTACAGTTTCAGATGCTTTCCTCACATCCTGAAACTTGCATTAAGGACTCAATTCAGAACAAGTTTTCTGTGCAAAACATATTCTCGTTTGACCTGAAGATGGTCAATTCTTATAATTTCATTTATTTGTGCTTTCCAGGCTCTTCAGAAATCAAGAAATTAGTCTTGCTGTAAGAATCAACTCTCCTTGGAAAAGCTGTGAAGTGGAATCAAGAAAGATTCAATTCCAATAAAATATGATAGAAATATGTTCCATCAGATTTAAGCACCAGATCTATAGAAAAGGATTCCTGTTTCCTACAGTTTTTTTTCAGAAGGGGCAAATATCCATTTATTTTAAAAGTCCCTCAAGATTCCTACATAACCTATCAAATGGACTATTGGATTGCTTAAGTGAACCTAGGCAGAGTCTGACCCTACTTCAATGCTTGATGACACAACAGCACAAGAGAAGTCAGTGGAAGCTGCAAGCGTACAGAATCACTGCCAGTCACGCTGCGTGTAGGAACTCAGGGTGAAAGGAGGATGTTTGATGAAGCCGAGAGGATCTTTGACATTCCTATTTATGCTGATGCTAACATCACATCTGCTACTGTATTTTTTTTTTTAAAGAGATAAGACAAAGTGTTCATGCTGTCAACTGTTTAAGTACTCCTTTGTAACACCAAGCATTGCTAAGACTGTTTTGCAGCTGCTTAGGAGGGCAAAGGGCTGATTTCCTATATCTAAGAACTCCTAGTTTCAGGAATGAATATAATAATGTACCTACTACCTAATATTGGCATGCCTACATTTCTAAACTGAATATACCATCTTTTATTTCACAGACCTCTATCCAGAGCATATTGATGTCCCAGAAGTAGAAAAAGTAGTAACGACAACTTGCGTTTCAGGTTAAAGGGGCAAGAATTCAATGCCCTAATTCAGAGAGTTTAAATGTCATTAAATAGCAAGTTAATGAATGTAGCACAGTTAGGGTTACAAACTGACTTATGACTAGTCATTTTAGAGTTCTTGCTTGAAAAATTCTCTGCTACCTCCAGTTGACCAAGTTTGTACTTTTGCTTCAGTTAATGCTTTAGATTCAGATAAGGTGTATGAAATATGATTCATCTGTTTTAAAAATCCATTCATTTTTGTGAGAAACAAATCCAATTTGTTAATTAATCTCTCAAATATGTCAAATGGATTTTTAATTGAGAAGTAATTGCATTTTGCCTTATACAGTCTTTGTTGATTTCGTAAGCCTATCATCAGTTCTTTCTCACCTGATAAAGAAATAACATACCTAATTAATCATGTTGTGCAATAACAAAACTCCTATTTAGAGGTACAATAATTAGATTGGGAAAATGCTAGGAAAACAAGAAAATTACTCCCCAAGGTAGAAGAATTCTGGGTTCTACTTGAAAGAAAGATATACAGTTTGCAAAGTTGATTAATTAGTTTTAAGAGGATCTCAAAAAGCTTGGTACTTTGAAGTATACAATCAGTTTTGAAAAATATATATCTGTGCTACAAAGATACCTTGTACCAACTTTCAAAATATTATCTGTGGCAAAACACAGCATTTGCTTTGCTATATGAAAAACCTGCTTTCACTTTTGGAGACACAGTATGATAAATTTTGGCAAGCTGAATGATTTCCTATCTATCATTCATTCGGCAAGGCAGAAATGCTAAATAAGAAGCTTGCCTTGAATTTACATACCCCATCCATACATTTTCAGCTGCAGCAGCTGAGAGCAAAGAAGATGCTAGTTCAAGTGAGAAGTCTTTCTGGACAAGAGTCTGTAATGAACCACACTTAAAATATGTGGTCATTCTCCACCATGTGCATATTTTTATCATTCTTATTAGACATCCAAAAATGTAAAAATCTCCATACATCTCAATCTGAGACCTGTGGCAGAGATGAATAGACAGTTTAAATGAATGACTTGAAGCTGACAACCTCAGCAAACTGTGGTTCAGAGTGACTGTGAGCCGCACAGCTGTGGCATCATGCTGAAAATATCATCCTATCTGAACATATGTACAAACGTCAAGAATGAATGAATTGTGTCCTGTAGGGGGAAAGACAGGAAAAGAACACTAAGTACTATTAGGCATATGAAAGGGTGTCTGAAAAGTCTCTTCAGCAGAGAAGAACAAGAATTGTCCTCTAAAAAAAGAAAAATATAATGAAGACAAACACAGGAGTTGCTGGTTTCACAGAGCTATTTCGAACTTCCATTTCCCCTTTCTCAGGGCACTATCTAAATAAAGACAATGATTCTGCCTGAATAAATCAAACAATAAAATACTAAAGTACACGAGGAAGAGTCTTACTGTTTCAAATGAATATCTGGAAGAGAAACAAAGCATTATGGATCAATATGCATCAATTTTCTATGGGATAAGCTCTTTGAAAAAAAGGACTTCTTGCTTGGGCAAGCAGCTGGCCTGTAATTTGAGCTATTCAGCAGTAACAAAACAAAAAGAAAATGAGATAGCAGCTTATTTTTACTTGTTTGATAACTTTTCAAAGATATACCCTTTCCTCAAATATGTCATGTAATTCAATGATAAATAATAAAATTCATGACCCATACTAATTTCATTATTCTCTCCTGCCCTTTAGAAATATGCTTATTCTCACCCCCAAAACCCAAAACAGCATTTTTACGTTTTTTTTATTTCCTCAGCTCTTTAAATGTGAGGCCCATCAGCCCATCTTTACAAGATTATCCTACTTCATAACACAGGATCCACCTCTTGTGTGAAACAGCAAGGCTACACCATAGATAGGCTATACCACATACACTTCCCTGGACTACACCACTTTTCCTTGCCTGTTGTTGTGATTCAACCCTGTTCAGCAGGAATTCTACAGGTTTCAGGATACATCACTGTCAAAAAAGTCCCTTATTAAAAACATAAAATTTTCATAATCTTCCAAATGATGGTAAATAGAAAATGGACATAATGGAGAACTCTGCAGAAGCTGTAAAAGTTCTGAATTCAGCACAGTCCCAGACTCTTACCCTATCATGGGATACTTCACATCCACATTATTCACATTCTAAAACTAATCCTTTCATCTAGGAAGTCATCGTGCCTTTTGTATAACCCATTTCAGGGCAGGCTCTTTAGAAAGATCAAACTCATCATTCATGTTCAGTTTCAATACCAATTAATTTCAATGTATGGTCAGATCCATGGGGGCAGTAAAATTATTCTGTTAGACTCTGTGACTTTGTAGCTCACCACTGAATGAAGGCCAAGCCTGTTAAGTCACAAAACTGTGTGGTGTCTCTTCTCTGGCTGATAATTATTCTCCTAAGCCAGAGGATATGTTGCCAACAACACTACCAGGCAGACGCCCATCGATTTGAAAGGCTCCACGGCTATATTACATTGCATAACATTACATTCTAAAGCCTCACAGACTTCTTTGACCTCTAAAATTTACTATTCTTTCAAACTAAACATAGATTTGTCTTAATAAAGCATTCTTTTCCCCACCCCTTCTTTTTCATCAATTTCTTAGTCTAGAAGAAACTAATAAAATCTGGTAAATTTAAAATCTCACATTTAGGTTCAATCTTTTGAAGGCAAATCTGAAGCGTCACAAACTTAAAACTTTCTGATATCTGCTGTCTTAGCTGATTATTTCAGTCAATTGTGAAAACAAGAGAATGGATCTTTACAAAATTACACAAAAGGATATATTTGCTTTTTATGTGGTAGAGCTTACCTGGATTTAAAGTCTTAAGATATCCATTTGCTGAACAAAACTGGCCTTATCTAATCATCTCTGCTGTGCCTTTTCTAATATAAAACATTATCTTTATACCTCTTGTCACAGAGCAGGTTTACTTGTGAAATATTTATTCAATTTCTTCCTTATTATTTCATAATCTCTGAAAAAAATATACATGCAACATTATTTCAGTTAATGCAATCTTCAAATTCCTGTTCTATTTCACTCTATCAAGTAAACACTCCTTGACTTTCTCTCTCATGTCACACACTCCAGCAGCTGTGTCCTTGAGGGATCTGGATCGAAATTAGTTTAGATTTGATAGTATTCATCTTGTTTGCTAATTTTAAACTTTTTCTCAATTCAAACATCTCTTCATTGAGCTATTCCTGATACCCATTTATTGGCAAATACAGTAGTCCCCAGCAGCTGGCGATATAAATTATACCTATTTGTCCTAGAAATGGGACAGCACTGCAAAATATAAGACTGGTTGAAAAACAGACAAAGGTGCCCTAGGTGACTATGAAGAACTTTAATAAGTGCTTGAATTTCTACACAACAAACCAATTTATGCTACTGTTAGTCAGTAGAATCTTAATAAACATGCTTTGCTAAGCTTAGAAACGTAAAACATGTTTCAAAAATTCTCTACATTCATAGCTAATCCTAATGTACCTATTTTTTAACAGCTAGGTATATACTTTATGTACTCTGTAACCTTCTACCCTCTTGCTTGTAATCACATGCAGTGCAGTCACCCATCAACAGAAACTAATGAACGATAGTTTTCAGGTTCATGGCTAAAAACACGATGGCATTGTCTCTATCACAGTTTATCAGTATGTTAGCTGTTTTCTTGTGTGATGACGCTTATTTTAATAATGGATACAGAACACTTCTTGTTTCCTAAATGTTTAATATGGACTGACTGCTCATAGGTGCTATCATGTGAAATCATTTGCTTTTACATATTCCAATATTTTTAGAAGTCCTTATTTTAATATCTGAGACAGGGTATAATGCAAATTCCTCCACTTGACCACAGACACACCTGCAAAAGTCCACTGAAGTATTAAAGATTCCCAATTCATTTATTTTATTAACATGAAAGACAGTTACGATGGAAAAAGGGTATGAGGCCATCCTTAAATGGATCGAGAGAGCTTTCCTCATCTTAGGTGAAAGCACGGAGGGCAGTTCTGGAGTTACGGGTTATTATTCTCCAAACCAGTGGCAACTGGACAAAGAACAACAGTACATGGCTTTGTGGCTCCCTTTAGTTTCAGAAAAGCCTGTTTTACTGGAAGGAATTGCCCATCTAAGGCTATACTGGGGCTAAGCACAGTCAGATAAGTAACGGCATGGACACGCAGAGTCATCCGATGAAGGACATTGATTTGTGATTACAGCTTGGATCAGGTTTTCCTTTTTCTTTGCAGATTATTCTTTCCTTTTCAGAAATTCCTCACTTCTACTTCTTATGGTAAGAAATTAAATGAAGGGAAACGATCTTTAGGTTATTTTCAATAGAAAAATAAAATGTATCTGAAGAGTAGCAATACTCTTATGCTTCTCCACATCCTACCTTCCTGTTCTTCCTATTTACAAGTATTTACATAATAAAAATTACACTGCTTATTACAGAAATAAACTATGTCTACAAGGAAAAAAAATATTAAAATCACCCATTAGAAATACTGAAACTTTATAATCAATGATCCACTACTAGAGTTGAGGCACACTGAGGAAATGTCAAGGGTTTTTGTATTTTTTTTCTCTTTTTATTCTAACCTATAAGAAACAACGAAAATAAAACTCATCATATACTAGAACTTGCAATCACACTGGAGCCGCCACAGATGCAGATATATAATAGGGTCTGAAGAAGAAGTTGCTACTGTAAAAATGTACAGTTTGTTATTACATTCCATCTAATAAAAAAAAAAAAAAATATCAGTGAACTTCTGAATGTTGGCTCTTTCTTGATGAGTGCTATATCTGAATATAATGAACAGGCATCATAACTTCCACAATTTTGTTAGAATAAATTCCATTCAAGGCCAAGGCTCCTGGCATATGCTTACACTGTGTACTGCAGGCAGATGTAAGCATGCTCTGCCTTCTCTCTGAGCCTAGGAAAAAAAAAACCCTATATAACTGCAGTAGCATGATGTGATGCCTACATTAATAAACCCTGCTGAGAGGCAGCTTTATTTAGACTTGCTGCTGTGCTAACACAGTTGCACAGTTTTCTTTTAGCTCTGAGCTCACACAGAATAATCCCAGATGTAGGGTATGAACATACCAGTGGTTTAAATTCACATAAAAAAAAAAACCCTCCACATTTTTATAACCATGATATACTAGAACCTGTAATCAGCTTGGAGATACTGCACATATAATTCCAACGACCAACCGCTATTCCTACTGAAATGATGCTGTTAGTAAAAAAAACTTACTGAGATGAGATACGTAACCATATTAAAGCAGATCTGTCCGCAGGCTTTATTGTGCTGCAATTTATCAGTGTATTATTATATTCCTACTTATTATGAAAAATCATTGTCATTTTAATATAGTACTGCAAATAAGGCATATTTCATATGCACATAAAGATTGTTATAGGTGACAAAAACTTTTCTTATTATCAAACATATATGATCATTTACCAGAAGTTGATGCAGATGCATGCTGTTGTTTCTAGGAAGTTGCCTAATTGCAATCAGAAATTGTCAGAAATTGTTATACATACACATAAACACACACATCCGTATAAATGATTTGAGACATATGTACTCTATTTTAACCAAAAAAAACTACACCCACTCAGCAAACCACAAACCTCACTAGATTACACTTTCTTCACTACATAGGCCAAGTTTCAACCAGTACTTTTTTTTTATGTACTCAGAGGTAAAAAACAGCTAAGAACTCCCTCCTGCAAACTGCTCAATAAAATGATTTGGAAGTTTGTGACCTTTTTAAATATTGTTTTATGCAGGCAGGAATCATCTGATATGTTCTTTAAAACAGAGGCTTTATAACAGTCTATGCAGAAATTATGGATTTCATGTCAACCCTTTGAATTAAATGATAAACTGTAAAATGTCCAAACCCCACTGTTATATACCAATGCAAACTGATGTGAGATTTCCTTTTCTTACCCCTAACCATCTGTGTCATATTTCCTTTCTGCTTAACATTCTCACTATATAAAGACATGCTCCTCTAACCCTAATACAGAATTTAGCATGTATGGACTACACTGTGGATTGATTTAGACAATCATTCATCATGCACTAATTTAAAATTGTCTTTTTCTCTTTAATGACTGGTCTCTAATGATATTACATGAAGACAATGTATTTCTCAAGGATTTGACAAGTGCATATTCTTTGGCAACAGTGAGAGCTGTCATGCACTCGGTGGTTTCAATTTTCTTTCAAAATTATGCTGGAAGAAGCATTTCTGCAACGCCTTGGGAAAAAATAAAATAAAAGTAGTGAACATCTGCTGATATTGATTCTGTGAAGCTGAAACTTTATGAAACCATAGATGGGATGCATTTGACGAGCATTTTTCTGGAACGTTTTCAGACTTAAGCAAACAACATCTGTTAATATTGATTTTTGGGTTACATTGAAACTTTCGGAAGAATTACAATCAGCTGTTGATTGAAAAGTGTTGCTATATATGTTAGAAGATCAAATACTAAACGGAAGTTAAAGGGTCTGTTTCCTTTTACCTTCATTAAGAATCTACAACCATTCCCATTTATAAGAAAATAAAAATAATAAAGGTGAGGAAAAATATTTGCCTTATTTAACACAGTAAAATATCAGAGAATAAAACTAACATATACTAAAGCTGGTAAAAATGTCTGATCAAAAATTTTTCAGTTCCACAACTGACACAAACACTTCCAAAGCTACACTATAACAAAAAATACATGTCCACAGAAAAGCTCTCATGATAGCTGAAGAATCCTGTTCCGAAAAGACTCCTTGCAACAGAAATGAAATTTATATTTCTCCATACTCTATAGATTTTGAATCATTAACAAAATAAAGTAGCACATTCACAAATTGCATACGGATTTTAAGCTCTCTTTGTTGGTGAACACATCAGTGCTGGTTTACTGATGCCAAAGGTATCTTTATATTTATAGATTATATTTAAATTTGAACTTTCACATTTTCCTTTTAAGTAACATTTTCCTTTAATAGTGAACTCCTTCTAAAATTATCTATTTATTCAGCAGTCTTTGATTTAGTACATGGTTCAGTATAGTGAAAATACGTGCTGAAATATCAATATGATTATTTTCATATTTTATTTTTATAGTGATTAGTTAACTCCAGTTTTCCTGCAGCAACTCGGCATTCATGTATGTGGCATTTTATGCGATGTCAGAATTATACAAAACACCATGGAACAGCAAATATGATAGGTAATACATCGATCTTACAGAATTAGTAAAAACAGTCCTACAATAGATCACAGCTTTTAAGAAATGATGCAACAGGACTTGCCAGTTATTAGACAGGATTAAATTTCCTTTCCAAGACCACTGTAAGAATCACACAGAAGAATATACTCTTCTGCCAACCTTCTACATCTCTTCCAGTCACAGATTAGGCCTGGATAAGAAAAGATAATGGTACTAACAAATCAACTTCATCTAGAGGTCATGCATAACTTGCGAGTGCTATCATGTTTTGACAAAAGTCAGTGGAGTGCTACCACTTGTTTAAAAAAATAAATTATTTATTCACAGCAAATATTTCAGAGGACAGAGTATTCAATTTTATAAATTTGCTTTTTCACTCAAGTTTATACTGCTTCCCTGTCCTACAGAAATTCTATTTGCACTTGAGAGATTTCTTGAAGTCAAATCCCAACCATATGGAGGTGGCAGTCAGTTCTATTTATCTTTCACACCCTATGAAGTACCACCAGCTAGTCCAGTATCTTGCTGGTAAATCTAAGCAAGACATGGGTAATGTTAGTAGTCAGAAAGAAGCACTTGACAGCACTGCGTGCTTCCTTCAGTGGAGAACATCTGTTTGCAAACCACCAAGCTACCATGAAAAAATTCAGGCTTTCTTGTTGATGCTGACAGTAGCCACGTAGCTTGGACTGCTGTGTAGATACACACATGCCTCGCATGTCTCTGTGTGTTCAAATACGTTTTAATTATCTCTATCTTGTTACACATTACATATTTTCCCAACTTCTGACATTTTATTAAATATCATTTATAACTTCTTCATTATTTAGAACTTAATTATTAGATTTTTTTAGGTCCAAAGCAGCCCATCTGGGTTTTTATGCACCAGCCTTAAAACACTGTAGCCAGTATGAAGTGTCTCAGCAGTCCTGGACCATTCTGCTCCCTGGGGAGAAGAGAGCTGCCTGCTTTCTCCCAGGGAAGCCAGACGTTCCCTGACAGCTGCCCAGCTCCTAAAAACTGGAGTACCACCACAGCTCTGAGCTGACAAAGTTCATCCCTTTCAGTACCTCACGTAAAACAAGATTCATCAGCTCCTGGAATGCTACAGAAGAGTCTTGTGCCAGGAATTACAAACATTTATATAAGGAAAGATAATTGAAATAAACACACATTTTAAGAAAAAAAAAAAAATGGTCCATCCCCAAAGAACAATTCAGAGTGCAAATTTTTTTAAGCAAATTCAGAACACAGGTCCTGCACTGAATGCCAGAAGATGCTCAGATAATACAGGCATGGAGCATGATGTAAAGTCTAAGAGATATAAAAGAGAAACAGCAATTCTTAAGTATTCGTGGAAATGCTTTCATGGCTTATAGCTCAGAGCTGCCCTGGCCATAGTCCAAAGGGCTTCTGAGGATCAAAGAGTCATCATGGCACCCACCATTCTTCTATTCTTCAAGCATAACTTCAATCAGTAACTAAATAGCACTCCTATTTTATAAGCATACCTTTACAATACAACAATCACACAGGGGGTACTCTCCAAATGAAATGCTTTCATGTTGAGTGAGTTATAATGAAAACTGCAGACAAGGGGAAAAAAGCACATTCACTCATGGCAGTAATTTCCCCATGTTACACAGTGAGAACATAATGAGGCCAAGAATATTAAAAAGACAGTGAGAATAACCAGGCAGAAAATCCCTGTCCACTGACTAAAGCACAATGAACTGCAATGCCTTCAAAAAATATTTTTATATATACTCACACCCATATGTAGCAACCTGTATGTATAACTATATAAATATATATATACACAACTCCATATAGATAGATGCACATACACTTTCAGACAAGAACAGTCCATGCTATGAAACAAAAATAAAATGAGAGAATCAAATAAACACTCGATGAGATGACGCTTTGTGCCTTTCTCTTCAAACTTGGTTCAAGGAGATTGACCTATTTGTGTAGACACTGTATCAATTGAAAGAAACAGCCTTAGAAAACAAAAGCATTCTCCCGTTTGATCTTTTGCTTCTAATATTTTTAAATAGATAATTTAATATTAATTACTATGTTAGAAATAGAATTGCAATTTTAAGCTAAAGTTCATGTGATTCAAAGTTGACCTTCTCAATACAGCATTCTGCACTTACACTGTGGATCTTATGTAAAGGGAAGCAGCTCAGTAGAAATCTCAATCAAACTGTAGACCAAAATAAAGCCTATTTACTTACACTACTGCAATATGTTAAATTACACTTGCTTATTCTTTTATGAAGTTGATAGAACAACGTTGTCTAAAAATGTGGACATCAAGCTGTTTTGTGTACTTCATATTAAAGGGCTTCCTATTTGGCTCAAGAACAATTGGAAGTGTTATTTTACAATGTTTCTTAGAGATGAATTAAAACACTTGTCATGACTTCTGTCTTTCCAAACTACTCAAAGTGATTAAATAAAGACATTGAGTAGCTACTACAAACCTTTTTAACACCAGTACAGCAAATGTACGGCCAGGTCCCGTTCTAAAAGCCACACACAAACTTCTTTTTCCAAGACATGTTTAAAAAACCATTCAAGTGGAACGTGTGGCTTTTTTTCTTAAATAAGTATTGCAAAAGTGGAAGCACTAAGTTAGAAACCATTCCTTCCGAGTTATTTCAGTCCTTGAAAAAAAGTTGTGTCTTTCGACACCGAGTAGTTTTTAGCCAGCTGGGGGTGGGGTGTCACCGAATTTGTCCCATATTCTTTTAAGTAGCAGCAGACTGACATCTATTCACTAATGTAGTACCCACACACACAGAGCAAAAGACAGTGGGGCAAAAGGTAAAGAGGGATCTTGTTTAGATAGGGGAGTTAGTTCTAGTTGCCTGTAATTTCTACAGTTCAATAAGGTCTAATTTTGTGATTCTCATTTCCCTTAAAGAGCATTAGAAAACTTACAAAGCTCTGAACCATTACGCCTTGATAAGTGTGGATCTTCATGTGAATCACCAGTACAGAATGACTTAGTAACTGCTAAGGTTGAAAGGTTTAATGATATGGATATCAGTTTTAATAAGGAGGAAAATTAAGGGAAAAGTTGTGGCAGTAGAAACAGTCAAGATACTCCTTAAGACTCTTCTGGAATGAAGAATTCCTATTTTATTTTATTACAAGCTTGCTTCAGTTGATTTATTTAGATCATATAGTCCACAGATAAAAGTCTTATCTAAATTATGATTGCTGTCATCTTTTAATCAAAGATTTCCATTTATTAACCTGAAACTTCTTTCCACCTTTTTTTTTAATCAAAGAATTTCTGAAGTAGCGAGTTTGTCCTAACTGGTATGAAGACACATGCCCATAATACAATCCTTTCCCAGACAGAATCCTTGTCCTTTGCACAGCTCTACTCAAAAGTTAAGCAAGAGAAATGCAACTGGCATTTAGATTCATACTGAGGGCATTGTGTTAACCGTCACTGAGATTAATATAACCTGCAAAAGGCATTGTGGTAGGTGGCAGTTAGATTTATATAGTGCACTTAATGAAGATATACAATGTGTATAAATGCTCCTGAACATTGCTTCACCTACTCCTCTATTGAGTTCCCCCGAAAGCAAAGCTTTCCAATTATTTGACACTGCTACAGTTTTCATAAAAAAAATAAATAATAATTGAATTACATGCCTTTTTGCCCACTCCAAATATAGCAAATATTTTCCATGACTGTTGGTGTCTGCACACTGAGTGTATGCATCCACTATATTGTTTCTAGCTCCACAGAATCTCCCTCTATACTATCTTTAAAAATCCTCAATGATTAAGCTCAGCAACATCCTGTATTCAACTGGAAGGCATCTGGCAGTTTGAAGCACGAGCACTTTTTAACATTGCAGCTAATCATTTCCCTGCACATTCTTGTGTCACTAGGCAGAGTTCTACTGAGATATGTAAAACACAGCCTCGAGATGTCACATCAAACACTCTGCAATAACAGCCCATCCATAGATACTCATTGTAAAGTATCTGGGTATTTCATGGAGTTGAGAAGCATGAAATACTTTGTATATTGAGTTCAGCACATATGAAAAAACAAAATGTATAAGGCACCTATATGTGCACAATGTGCTCTGCCTAAAAAAGTATCAAGACCTCAGAATGCTAAAAACCATTACGCTACTCATTAATATGTTTTGATAAATGTGTGAAATAACCATTACTGTAATTTCCAATGATAGGTTTTCCAGGTATGGCTATTCTTCCTAAACCATTTCCCAAATGAAACACACAATTTAAGAGGACTCGGGGTTGACACTTTCTTTTGAGTAGTTATGCTATTTAATTCTACATTATGCTGATTTTAACATCACCACTTCAAGCCTTTTAGTAATCTATCACCAAGTGATTGTATTTTGAAGCCAAGACATTGTATTGGCTTTTAATGAGTTCATTTTTTTTTCCTTTGTATATTCCTGATTATCCTTAGCTGATTTAAAAGGCTGCTGAACCTCGATTTTTATTTTGGTATATAAGCATTTACATATACCGAGGACAAATTACCCAGCAAACGTAGACAGATGAATGTACAAGCAAAGCAGCAGGTTCACAAGCAATGCCAATACTAACAGAAAAACACAAACGCAATCAACAAAATACAGAGTAGCTCAAACAAAGTTTTTGTTATGAATGGATTAAGTGTATACACTCTGTGAGGAAGATTTTATCAACTCTTTCAAACATTTTTTAGTATATGAAGCATACTGCTTTCTTTTTATCACAATGTTTTTTTCTAGAGTTGGTCTCCCCATTCTCTTGCAAGTGATAGATATATAATAAATATTAAATATTATTTTAAAAACTACCTTTGCAGACAACAGCTAATTGTGTCCACTCCTACCTAGAATCTTCTTAAAGCTTTGCCAGCTGCTTTTATGCTTTACATTTAAGGGAGTTATGGCTTCTGCCTATGAGGAAGGGAGAAGATGAATATGCTAATTAAACTACATTGTACTTTCCTAATAAAATATTTATTTTATTCACTGTTGTGAAAAAGACAAAATTCTGTCAAGTATAGCATGCCTGAAGAACAACAGAGCCAGGTATTATTATTACTATTATTACTGTTTGAGATAATTGACCTTGAATTTTATTTCCGTTCCACTTGTCAGTGCTTTTATCTTTAACGAAACTACTACTTTCAATATTAGTAAAACTTCTATCAAAACATGTAGAATTTCTGAAAACAATGAAGTCTGATACGTAATTCTGAGTATGATACTAATCAGAAACAGTGTCTTACTCTTGCTACTTCTTCTCTGAAATTTAAAATGTCCTCATATACCATCTGGCTAATTGATATTTTATTTCATAATTATAATTACAATGTTCTGTTCCAAAACGTGACATATCTGATTTTTAATGTAGTTAGAAAAAGGGATGTGGTACTTTACATTAGGTATGCATGATGTATTTGACTGACTATCTGAGCTGGTGGCTTTTTTTGGTTGGTTGGGTTTTTTTTAAATGGAAAAATGCCCTTCTGAAGGCTACTAAATGTGAACAAATTTGAGATTCTAAATTGTATTTAAAAATTCCTTGGTGCCACATTAACATCTTAGTAATTCGTAAAATACTTTCTGTGTTTTACAAAGGAAACCACATTGTAACATGCGGTTGAATGAACCTAAAAGAGAGATGGAGGGAAAGAGATTCCCGTCGTAGATCTCCCAAGCTGCGGGTTTTTTGCCTTCCAGCTTGAACTTCCTGTTTCTTTGTTTTTCTACTCAAGATTCGATTTTTACACCATACAACCAAAACGAGTCAGGTCTGATAGATTCCTGGTCACTGAAACTATTTTCATGATCAGAGAATATAGACTTAAAAGGAAACTCATTACTGAAATTTTCTTAGATTAATTCCTTAAAACCACCCAGTGAAATTACTGATAGATTAACATTTTCTCCACTCAAGAATACGGTAATTTCTTTGTTTGCTAAAGCTGCAGAGTACGTGACATTTATGTCTGTGAGAACATAAAATAGTCTCTGCCTATATGTATCTGCAATAGCAGATATAGCAATAACCCACCCACCAGGTTCAGATGAACCAACCAGGCATTCTCACTACAAAACAGAGGTAACTGATCTGCACAAAACAATGCCAAGAACGTCCACGTATCATGTACAAAAAACTTGTAAGAAACAAACAAAACAAAAAATCCAGTTCCATCTTTCTGATTAGAGTGGACTAGAAAAATTATACGTGGGCAGCCTAATCACTAATATGAAGTGTTTTCTTTATATTGCTTTTTTCCTTGCCACACCATTAGTTTAAATCATGCTATTGCCATAGTTCCATAATTAGTAGGGAGAGTCTATCAACTAAATCATTTGTTATCTATCAAACCCAGCAATATTCAAGAGTAATTTATTCCCTGCTGAATGGTTTAAGTAGGAGGGGAACATACGGATCTAGTATCTTTATTCAAATATTGATCCACTCACCAAACCTAACTGTAAATAAATAGTCATGCAGAAGCTACAAGCATTATCTATATATCAGCTGTAATTCCTCAAGAAAATGTAATATGTATTCCCTTGCAAAAAGGCAAGAACGTAATCAGACATAAAAAACAGACTCTTATGTAGCATGATGTACAGCAATTATGATATTAGACAAAACAAAGATGAAGAATTATCAAAATTGCTTTTTTTTTATTTTCCTGAAGGGTATTTCATGTCAGTCATGAGTTCTTAATAACTTTCACTTTTTAAATTATGATATTTTAGAATTCACTTACAATTTATCATCTTGTTCATGGAGATGCATGATTAATGAAAGGAAACTGAAAGGTAATTGAAAAGTACTAATAAAATTTAATGTATTAGATCTGTTATTTTTAATTTTCCAAAGGATCATCAGAGAGCCCCTTATCACTTACATGCAGTCTGTTTAAAAGATCATGAGATGACTACTATGGTCGTTAACCCCTAGAAGTGATTGCAAAAGGAGATGGGCCTTACATATTTAGTTCTGTCAACTATCTTGTCTGCCATAGTTTTTTGCCCAAGAGTCCTCTATTATTCGATCTCAATCTTTCTCTCAATGCAAGATTAAAACCCAAGAAGCCTGTTTATGTGAACTGCAATACTTGGGTTGTTTAACATGATAAACCAAATGGATTTGGAAGTAGTTCTGCTGTCTAAACTGGGACCAAATTAACCTATTATTTACAGTATATTTGTATCAGTTCATTCTTTTATTCCTGTAGAATTATACACACCAAAGCATATGTGTAGATTGTATACAAGTGGAAGGGATGCGTGAAAACTGAAAAGCTACTAAGCTGTGTCTTCTCCCCCTGTATCAAAGACAGCTCAGCATAATGAACTGTTTTATTTCCAACCACAACACTGTGAACGACTATAACACAACTTTGAAGGTGTTACAGAAATAACACTCTTCTGTTTTTAATTTTTCAAAGGTCATTCCCTTTAGAAATATGTGAACTTCTATAAATGACAAATAATGCCTAACGATGAACAGCCAGAGACGAACAGCCAGCTGGCTTATTGATATTCATAGCTGACTCCAAAGACAACTCCGTAACAAAGGGAAAGGAACACATAGTGCAAGTATGACACATGGGTTCAACTGGTAAAACACACATCAAAGAATATCCTGGGTACAAAAAGGAACTGTTTAATTAGCAGCTTCAAGAAGACTGACCATTTGCATACTGAACAAACAGCTGAGTTATCTGTGTTCTGATCAAAGCCATTTGGATCTGAGCGGTCAGAAATAATACATGTATTATGTATCAGTCAATTACGCATTAATGCATAAGTCTGAGTCAGAAATCCTCGATGTTTGCTCAGAGAAAAATCTTCCCTTAATCAGTGGAGTTCAGATATCTTTAACTATAATTGCCACACCAATGACTTTGGTAGAAAGACAAAGTTCTGATGTAAGAGCAAATCTGTTCTAATTATGGCTATGGGGCTAAAGAAGGTAAGATGTAGTTCGTGCCTTTTTTTCCTTCCTTTTCTTTATATATACTTTCTATAATAATACAGATGCTGGGCAAGAATAGCTCAACAAGCATTGATAAATCCTTCCCTTTATTCCAACTGAATTACTTCCCTTTTATTTTAGTATCACCATGTGCAAAGTCTCAATAGCTGAACAGTTTGCTTCTGAAACCTTATTTGTCCCATGGTTCTTCTAAAAATCTGAGGTCAATATTGAGAATTAGCTTCATATTTACAGAGTTTGAAACGTACATGCGCGACTGGTGCAATCAAGATGCAATTTCATACAAGCTACTGCAAACCAATAATGAGTTTCTCAGTGATGTGCAGATTCAACTGTCAGTTCAAAGCTTTCATTTCCGAGCTATTCCATTCATTAGGAAAAAAAAAAAAGAACATTTGGAATACTATTTGTAAGCTGAATGATAAAGTATCATGAGGGATCTTAGCAAAAGCCGTTAACAAAGAAACCATCTAGAGAAGAACTTGTGCCATTTGCAACGATGGCACAGCAATGCAGATCGCTAATATATTTTTACCTCTACAATTAACATCACACAGCTTTTCTGCATAGGTTATTATCAAAGTGCTTTACAATGCCTAGAGTCATCAACCATCAAACCCACAAACCTAATTGTTCATTAGTAGTGACTATTACGTTTATGTGACGCTTTGGCAGTGAAATTTCTTCAGTATTTGTGGCTACATCTACACTTGTTAATTATACCACTTGCAGGCAATAAAATACAGTCCTGTATATTGTTGAAACAACCCCAAGAATGCTTCTGGCCTAGGCCAGCTTGTACTGTCCCAAATAATTCCCAAGCCTATGTTAGGAGCTTGAGCTTTCCAGTGATGGATCCCAAAAGGCCATTCACATGCAGCCACCCTGTTTTGCTAAGCAGAGACTTTACTAGCACAGGGGTGACTTGTGCCAACTGGTCTCACTGTCTGGGAATCTTCCCAAGCATCTTTAATTTACTAGCGTCAACAGTCCCACACACCAAGAATTAATTAAAGAGTTTGGCCATTTTATGCAAATCTGTACTGCAGTGCTAAGAAAACGGATAGGAGAAAGAAAAAATAATATTCTGGACATCTCAAACTGTTGGGAAGGTGAAATGAAAACTTTATAATGTGTTATACACTGGCTTGATATTACCTATTGAAAAACTGAAGACTTAACATTTTGTCCCTTTAAACAGATACTGTTCTTTCCATGAAGTTCTAGGTTTTGCTTAAAGGGTAATCTAGTTACCACTGTCAATTAAGTCTACTATACTTTCCTCTTCCAAATTAAGTGCTACAGGAAAGATGAGTATGAAGCATCAGAAAAAAGTTACATGCTATCAAAACAGCACTGTGCAACTTAACTTCCTGTGATGCTTCAGATTTTTACACTCGAAAAATAAACAAACACCCCTCCTCTCCCTGCACACAGAAAATACCAATTAGTGCTTAACTTACAAAGTCCTGAAGAAATTGTGTGCAGAACCTGGCTTAGTTTTACTGTAGTTTTTTTAGGAGTACGAAGTTTGTCAGAATTTTTCATGATTTCTGAAGCCACAAACAGCTGAGTCTGCGTTTACAGCATTTAAGAAACTCTGCTAATTGTTTTCAGGAAGACTGGGGAAAGTCCATTCTTAGCTTGAGGGAACTCATTTCAACACCAAATCCTTTTCACATCCCAGGCACCAGGCTACACGATGCAAGAGACTTGTGCGGTGAGAATCTCTTACAGAGAGGTTACAGAAAGGTTAAGGGTGTTACAGAAAGAACCTTCCCACATGAATACTAAAACCCCCATGATTCCCATTGGCTCACTCTTTATTTCATACAAAGCAAAATAGATCCACCAGATGCTTATCACTGAGTAACATAAACCTTACTGATTAAAACGTCCTCTGGGAAAGGGGAACACAAGTGACTAATAATATAATGTAGGAACCAAACCCAGTTCTCATGTTTTCTAACTATGTACCCTAACGACTCAACTATTTGATGAGAAGGATATCTCTTTCTGTTTGGCACCTTTCTGAATACAGCCTTTTATCTCCTTAGATTTTCTTACAAGTGCTCAAATATATAACAATCCGTTACACGGCTAATGAAACATTTGTTAATGAGGGAAAAAAGGTATTAAAAAATATCAGGAAGCAAAAATACGCTGGAAAAAATAATTTCAGCTTGACCCAATTTTTCTACCAATTTCAGAAGTCAGGTACCAAAAAAAATAAATAAATAAATACCAATGTATAGACCTCTTGATAAGCAAAATGCTGTCAGATATGTCTTTTTAAAAACTCTTTTCACTGCAAACAAGGAAAAACCACAAATCAGAACAACACGACCAACACAGGAGGACTTCGTGAAGTATATCAGAAACTTTTAAAACAGGAGATCATTTTGCTATTGAGGTTTCAGCCTAGCTGAACACACTATCAGCATGATTGACCTGTAAATGCCTGTTTCATAGCGAATTGCTATTTCATATTGATATAACAGAATCAAAAGCAAAGTCTGTCTTGAAGAGAGACAGAAAATTGTGGAGGAACTAAAATGTTTTTTTAATGCATGCACAAAGGCAAAATGAGATTCAAAGAACTGCAAGGTGAAGACTCTTGTCTCCTTCTTCCTAGTCAGTTTTAGATCCAGGACGTGTTTTTCAAAGCATCTCAAGTGACAAAAGAATTAAACTTCCTTTCAAAATAATAATAAAGATGGGAGTTTAGTTTTAAAGGTAATGGATCTTTAACAATAACTTTAACCTCTAGCACCGTGCAGCCAGAAATGCTCAATGATATTAAAAACAATAAGCACACCTCTGGATTTTTCTCTTTTTTCTTTTAGTTTCAAGAATCATGTTTACTTTATAGCACTGATCCCAAAATAACTCCCGCTAACATGTGGTTGTGAATTGAATGAACTCAAATAATCTGCTTTGGTTTAAATATTGATTGTTTGTAATGTATGAGAGCAGCTGCTTTTTTGAATTCCTTTCCCTCCTCTTTATTACTAAAAACTTCATGAGTTTTTCAATGGTATTTTGATATTTAAGACAGCATTTCAACTAGACAACCTAATCAAATCAGTCAGATCTGAGGAAAACCAATCCAGATTTTCAAACACTGACTTCACAAAACATGACTTTGTGAAGTTCCTTGATGTTATGGCACTGAAAATTACCCATGCCTGTAAACTTGGAACCGGCGTGTGTTAATTAAATTGATGAATGAATGGAAAGGGTGAAAAACCTTCTTCCATCAAAGACAAAAATAACCCTGAAAAAGACAATTATTTCATGTTATACTCCAGTAAAGAACTGATACTTTCAAAGTATTAAGACATGGAATCTGCCTCCCTAGTATTATGGCTCTACAGAAAATAAAAAATAATTATCGTAGACAGCACTGTTAACTGACACTTCTCAACTTTGCAAGTGAAAGGCAGGCAAAACATGGTGCTTGAGAAGTAGGAAGTGATGCCTCTTCCCTTACATCCCCTCCACAATAACTATGACTAATTTTGTAAATCTGATTATTTTAATATATATTAAGGGCAGTTCTATCTCATTTGTAAATTAGGCATTCAAGCTAAGCTGGTTTCCAAAGCATCCAGATCTCATATTCTCTCTAACATCTACCTACATGTGAAATGTGTAGCTGTAGAAGTTCCTTCTCTTTTCACAAAGGAAGACTAGATGGCTATTAAACACGTGAGAATAAAACTCATCCAGTTTGTATTCTAAAGATGGTGCAATATGCCTCATTTTCATATAAATAAGCAAGACGAGATAACTCAAGGCTCCTTGAGCACCTCTATTGCCTTTCTTAAAATTCCACCTCGAGTTATCTAAATTCATTTGGATGATTCAAATCCAAGATTTTTTTTTTTTCCAAGAGAAGGTTTGAGTGAATTGTCCTTGTATATTCTCTCTCCATCTACACCATAGGCTGTACCTACAGAACCTTAACTACCTCAATAAATTAAGCCAAAGGCAGGACAGGAATGTAAAATGTTGTCACCATATCAATATACAACTCAGAAGAATTGTTATTCTCTGATGCCTATTTCTTCTTCTAACATGCATCACTCCGGAAGCAGCTGAAGTTACACTCAAAATTCTAGTTATTTCAGAATAAAAATACCCAAATAGGCACTTTCCAGTGCAGTTACTATAGTAACTGTGAGAGTGGGAAATTAATTCTAGCTCTCTAACAAGAGTCAAGAATAACCACTTTCCATTACATATGCATAACGATAAAACTATGTTAGCTCATATAAAATAATAATTATGAAGATTATTTTTTCATGAAGTGGATTTTTATTTTTAAAAGATATCTTGAGCAAGCAAGTAGAACCAAACTGTAAAAATACTCTGCAGCATGAGCTACTTGCACTACCAAAAACTTTGAAAACTGTACATTTTTTTTAAGTCTCGAACGGAAAA
This sequence comes from Phaenicophaeus curvirostris, assembly GCF_032191515.1. NCBI lineage: Eukaryota > Metazoa > Chordata > Aves > Cuculiformes > Cuculidae > Phaenicophaeus > Phaenicophaeus curvirostris. The sequence goes on along the minus strand of NC_091404.1, from coordinate 18,104,197 downwards.
CAGACTTTTGACAGTACTTCTGCTTTCTTGCTTTCTTCTGTGACTACATATTCCAGCAAACATGAAGTGTGTATGATCTATAAATTTCTACATGGTGCCACACACGTCTCTATGCACACACAAGTACAACTTCCAAAAGATCTGAGGAAGCAAGAAATGCATCACCTAACTCTCGGCTGGCAAATGTTTTGTCAGGTAAGAGTTAAGAGCATCAGACTGCACCATGTAGATTTATAATGCTTTTTCTGGGCATAGTCTCAGTAGCTGTTCCACTGGCCTTATATGGGGCGGTATGTTTAGAGGAAACCTTTTGCTTTTTACTTTCCTTCCATTTTTACTGTGCTACCTGAGTGCCTTCTTCTAAAAGAAGAAAAAGGTATCCATATGAACTGTCTGCAAATCCTTGCAGCTTAATTGCTGTCATCTGGGGACTTGTTATTGTTAAATTTAATAGACATTGGGGTGCTCTCTACTCAGACCTTTAATGTGTTCAGGTCCATAGAGATTTCTGAAGAAAAATGCAACTTATGGACAGAAAGTCAATGGTCCACTGACTAAGGAAATTCATGCACCTGCTAAAGAACATATTTCTATTAATATTACATTACAGTCTTTGGGTCCTAGAGGACCCAGAATGACAGGACTAATTTAAACCTTCTAGTCTTGCTGTGGTTATAAGATGATGTCCAGCATTAATATACCTATAATTGTTCACAAAGTGAACCAGAGGAATGCTTTCCTGTATGTAGTTATGCATCCTTAACATGCAGATGCAGAGTTCCTTATTAGAAAAGTGATTTTTTTAATAACAAATAAATTATTCATACAGGATTCTAGATTACTGGTTCCCTACTTTAAATTTTTATTTTTAAGTGTAACATTAACTCTATTTAGATCGTTATTTCATACCTAAGCATTTACAGATTGCTGTAAAAGAGACAAAGTTCAAGTTAAAACTTCCCTGGAATGAAATCTGTTTTTGCAGTATTTTTTCCAGGTGCAGCACTGATCCTGAGATATAGACGCACATCTAAGTGAAATGTGAGTCCTGTCTTCTAGCATAGCTGTTTCATGCAATACAGACTGGAGCTAAAGATGTATTAAATTGAAGACTGCATTCTAGGCATGTGGAAGTTGTATACAAGTGCCTTTTGACTTGGGAAGAACATTCTTAGTAGTTTAGGCAGGCAGGCAGCTGGGATTGCAGATTACCTGAATGCTATCAAAGTTGTTTTCTATTCACATGAAGGTATGTCAGGATTCATTGTCAGGTTTCATCCCATAAGATCTGGAGTTCAGCACCTATTTTGAATCTCTGGTATGTTAATCTGCCCCAAATTAACCAATAGATATTGAAATATTAAGGAGAACTCTGTTCTTGTGAGATTATCAGCCTGATTTCCAACCTAATGATGGTCAGCTAAGCAGCCAGTTTTGAAAGCTTATCAATAGCAAATGTTCTGAGTTTTATAAATTACTTCAACTCTGTAATAAAGTACTCTGGATGGAAGGAATTACAGAAAGCCACTACTGAATGAATTATGTTGTTCTCTGTAGTCAAAAAACAGATATTGAAGTTTTTGTCCTTTCAGCCCACTAGCTGTACTTTACATGGTTGAATAAAACAGAATTTAAAAGGTTAAAACTAAAAGTGACACTAATACAAGGAGAAAACACGGCTCTGGAATGAAGAGCTGTTTTTCGGATGAGGGAAAGAAGCAGATGGAAAGCTGATGAGGCAAAGAAATGCCAACTTGGGACTTTATCAAGCCATCCAGGTGGCAAAGTGTTAGTGCTTAATTCTGCAAGATATTGAGAAATTCTTGAGGTTTTTATGTCCCCTGCTCATCCCTCCAGAGGAAATATAACAACAGGCTATTAATTTGTACAC